>NW_026735324.1:0-140490 GCF_949786415.1 Peromyscus eremicus
GTGCCCACATGGAGGTGTGCACACTGAACTGTTAGAATGACTGTGCCCACATGGGATTAGCACACTGAACTGTTAGAATGAGTGTGTCCCTGTGGAGGTGTGCACACTGAACAGTTAGAATAAGTGTGTCCACAAGGAAGTGTGCACACTGAACTGTTAGAATGAGTGTGTCCACATGGAGGTGTGCACACTGAACTGTTAGAATGAGTGTGTCCCTGTGGAGGTGTGCACACTGAACTGTTAGAATGAGTGTGTCCACATGGAGGTGTGCACACTGAATTCTTAGAATGAATGTGTCCCTGTGGAGGTGTGCACACTGAACTGTTAGAATGAGTGTGTCCACATGGAGGTGTGCACACTGAATTCTTAGAATGAGTGTGTCCACATGGAGGTGTGCACACTGAACTGTTAGAATGAGTGTGTCCACATGGAGGTGTGCACACTGAACTTTTAGAATGAGTGTGTCCCTGTGGAGTTGTGCACACTGTACTGTTAGAATGAGTGTGTCCACATGGAGGTGTGCACACTGAACTGTTAGAATGAATGTGTCCACATGGAGGTGTGCACACTGAACTGTTAGAATGACTGTGCCCACATGGGGTTAGCACACTGAACTGTTAGAATGAGTGTGTCCCTGTGGAGGTGTGCACACTGAAGTGTTAGAATTTGTCCACATGGAGGTGTGCACACTGAATTGTTAGAATTAGTGTGCCCACATGGAGGTGTGCAGACTGAACTGTTAGAATGAGTGTGCCCACAGGGAGGTGTGCACACTGAACTGTTAGAATGAGTGTGCCCACATGGAGGTGTGCACGCTGAACTGTTAGAATGAGTGTGTCCACATGGAGGTGTGCACACTGAACTTTTAGAATGAGTGTGGTCCCTGTGGAGGTGTGCACACTGTACTGTTAGAATGAGTGTGTCCACATGGAGGTGTGCACACTGAACTGTTAGAATGAGTGTGTCCACATGGAGGTGTGCACACTGAACTTTTAGAATGACTGTGCCCACATGGGGTTAGCACACTGAACTGTTAGAATGAGTGTGTCCACATGGAGGTGTGCACACTGAACTGTTAGAATGAGTGTGTCCACATGGAAGTGTGCACACTGAACTGTTAGAATGAGTGTGTCCACATGGAGGTGTGCACACTGAACTGTTAGAATGAGTGTGTCCACATGGAGGTGTGCACACTGAACTGTTAGAATGAGTGTGTCCCTGTGGAGGTGTGCACACTGAACTGTTAGAATGAGTGTGTCCACATGGAGGTGTGCACACTGAACTGTTAGAATGAGTGTGTCCACATGGAGGTGTGGCACACTGAACTTTTAGAATGAGTGTGTCCCTGTGGAGTTGTGCACACTGTACTGTTAGAATGAGTGTGTCCACATGGAGGTGTGCACACTGAACTGTTAGAATGAGTGTGTCCACATGGAGGTGTGCACACTGAACTGTTAGAATGACTGTGCCCACATGGGGTTAGCACACTGAACTGTTAGAATGAGTGTGTCCACATGGAGGTGTGCACACTCAACTGTTAGAATGAGTGTGTCCACATGGAGGTGTGCACACTGAACTGTTAGAATGAGTGTGTCCACATGGAGTTGTGCACACTGAACTGTTAGAATTAGTGTATCCCTGTGGAGATGTGCACACTGAACTGTTAGAATGAGTGTGTCCACATGGAGGTGTGCACACTTAACTGTTAGAATGAGTGTGTCCACATGGAGGTGTGCACACTGAACTGTTAGAATATGTCCACATGGAGGTGTGCACACTGTATTGTTAGAATGAGTGTGTCCACATGGAGTTGTGCACACTGAAGTGTTAGAATGACTGTGTCCACATGAAGGTGTGCACACTGAACTGTTAGAATGAGTGTGCCCACATGTAGTTGTGCACATGAACTGTTAGAATGACTGTGTACACATGGAGGTGTGCACACTGAACTGTTAGAATGACTGTGCCCACATGGAGGTGTGCACTTTGAACTGTTAGAATGACTGTGTCCCTGTGGAGGTGTGCACACTGAACTGTTAGAATGTGTGTGTCCACATGGAGGTGTGCACACTGAACTGTTAGAATGAGTGTGTCCACATGGAGGTGTGCACACTGAACTGTTAGAATGAGTGTGCCCACATGGAGGTGTGCAGACTGAACTGTTAGAATGAGTGTGCCCACAAGGAGGTGAGCACACTGAAATGTTAGAATGAGTGTGCCCACATGGAGGTGTGCACACTGAACTGTTAGAATGAGTGTGTCCACATGGAGGTGTGCACACTGAACTGTTAGAATGAGTGTGTCCACATGGAGGTGTGCACACTGAACTGTTAGAATGAGTGTGTCCACATGGAGGTGTACACACTGAACTGTTAGAATGACTGTGCCCACATGGGGTTAGCACACTGAACTGTTAGAATGAGTGTGTCCATGTGGAGGTGTGCACACTGAACTGTTAGAATGAGTGTGTCCACATGGAAGTGTGCACACTGAACTGTTAGAATGAGTGTGTCCACATGGAGGTGTGCACAGTGAACTGTTAGAATGAGTGTGTCCCTGTGGAGGTGTGCACACTGAACTGTTAGAATGAGTGTGTCCACATGGAGGTGTGCACACTGAACTGTTAGAATGAGTGTGTCCACATGGAGGTGTGCACACTGAACTTTTAGAATGAGTGTGTCCACATGGAGGTGTGCACAGTGAAGTGTTAGAATTTGTCCACATGGAGGTGTGCACACTGAATTGTTAGAATTAGTGTGCCCACATGGAGGTGTGCAGACTGAACTGTTAGAATGAGTGTGCCCACAGGGAGGTGTGCACACTGAACTGTTAGAATGAGTGTGCCCACATGGAGGTGTGCACGCTGAACTGTTAGAATGAGTGTGCCCACATGGAGGTGTGAACACTGAACTGTTAGAATGAGTGTGCCCACATGGAGGTATGCACACTGAACTGTTAGAATGAGTGTGTCCACATGGAGGTGTGCACACTGAATTCTTAGAATGAGTGTGTCCACATGGAGGTGTGCACACTGAACTGTTAGAATGAGTGTGTCCACATGGAGGTGTGCACACTGAACTTTTAGAATGAGTGTGTCCATGTGGAGGTGTGCACACTGTACTGTTAGAATGAGTGTGTCCACATGGAGGTGTGCACACTGAACTGTTAGAATGAGTGTGTCCACATGGAGGTGTGCACACTGAACTTTTAGAATGACTGTGCCCACATGGGGTTAGCACACTGAACTGTTAGAATGAGTGTGTCCACATGGAAGTGTGCACACTGAACTGTTAGAATGAGTGTGTCCACATGGAGGTGTGCACACTGAACTGTTAGAATGAGTGTGTCCACATGGAGGTGTGCACACTGAACTGTTAGAATGAGTGTGTCCCTGTGGAGGTGTGCACACTGAACTGTTAGAATGAGTGTGTCCACATGGAGGTGTGCACACTGAACTGTTAGAATGAGTGTGTCCACATGGAGGTGTGCACACTGAACTTTTAGAATGAGTGTGTCCCTGTGGAGTTGTGCACACTGTACTGTTAGAATGAGTGTGTCCACATGGAGGTGTGCACACTGAACTGTTAGAATGAATGTGTCCACATGGAGGTGTGCACACTGAACTGTTAGAATGACTGTGCCCACATGGGGTTAGCACACTGAACTGTTAGAATGAGTGTGTCCCTGTGGAGGTGTGCACACTGAAGTGTTAGAATTTGTCCACATGGAGGTGTGCACACTGAATTGTTAGAATTAGTGTGCCCACATGGAGGTGTGCAGACTGAACTGTTAGAATGAGTGTGCCCACAGGGAGGTGTGCACACTGAACTGTTAGAATGAGTGTGCCCACATGGAGGTGTGCACGCTGAACTGTTAGAATGAGTGTGTCCACATGGAGGTGTGCACACTGAACTTTTAGAATGAGTGTGTCCCTGTGGAGGTGTGCACACTGTACTGTTAGAATGAGTGTGTCCACATGGAGGTGTGCACACTGAACTGTTAGAATGAGTGTGTCCACATGGAGGTGTGCACACTGAACTTTTAGAATGACTGTGCCCACATGGGGTTAGCACACTGAACTGTTAGAATGAGTGTGTCCACATGGAGGTGTGCACACTGAACTGTTAGAATGAGTGTGTCCACATGGAAGTGTGCACACTGAACTGTTAGAATGAGTGTGTCCACATGGAGGTGTGCACACTGAACTGTTAGAATGAGTGTGTCCACATGGAGGTGTGCACACTGAACTGTTAGAATGAGTGTGTCCCTGTGGAGGTGTGCACACTGAACTGTTAGAATGAGTGTGTCCACATGGAGGTGTGCACACTGAACTGTTAGAATGAGTGTGTCCACATGGAGGTGTGCACACTGAACTTTTAGAATGAGTGTGTCCCTGTGGAGTTGTGCACACTGTACTGTTAGAATGAGTGTGTCCACATGGAGGTGTGCACACTGAACTGTTAGAATGAGTGTGTCCACATGGAAGTGTGCACACTGAATTGTTAGAATGAGTGTGTCCACATGGAGGTGTGCACACTGAACTGTTAGAATGAGTGTGTCCACATGGAGGTGTGCACACTCAACTGTTAGAATGAGTGTGTCCCTGTGGAGGTGTGCACACTGAACTGTTAGAATGAGTGTGTCCACATGGAGGTGTGCACACTGAACTGTTAGAATGAGTGTGTCCACATGGAGGTGTGCACACTGAACTTTTAGAATGAGTGTGTCCCTGTGGAGTTGTGCACACTGTACTGTTAGAATGAGTGTGTCCACATGGAGGTGTGCACACTGAACTGTTAGAATGAGTGTGTCCACATGGAGGTGTGCACACTGAACTGTTAGAATGACTGTGCCCACATGGGGTTAGCACACTGAACTGTTAGAATGAGTGTGTCCACATGGAGGTGTGCACACTCAACTGTTAGAATGAGTGTGTCCACATGGAGGTGTGCACACTGAACTGTTAGAATGAGTGTGTCCACATGGAGTTGTGCACACTGAACTGTTAGAATTAGTGTATCCCTGTGGAGATGTGCACACTGAACTGTTAGAATGAGTGTGTCCACATGGAGGTGTGCACACTTAACTGTTAGAATGAGTGTGTCCACATGGAGGTGTGCACACTGAACTGTTAGAATATGTCCACATGGAGGTGTGCACACTGTATTGTTAGAATGAGTGTGTCCACATGGAGTTGTGCACACTGAAGTGTTAGAATGACTGTGTCCACATGAAGGTGTGCACACTGAACTGTTAGAATGAGTGTGCCCACATGTAGTTGTGCACATGAACTGTTAGAATGACTGTGTACACATGGAGGTGTGCACACTGAACTGTTAGAATGACTGTGCCCACATGGAGGTGTGCACTTTGAACTGTTAGAATGACTGTGTCCCTGTGGAGGTGTGCACACTGAACTGTTAGAATGTGTGTGTCCACATGGAGGTGTGCACACTGAACTGTTAGAATGAGTGTGTCCACATGGAGGTGTGCACACTGAACTGTTAGAATGAGTGTGCCCACATGGAGGTGTGCAGACTGAACTGTTAGAATGAGTGTGCCCACAAGGAGGTGAGCACACTGAAATGTTAGAATGAGTGTGCCCACATGGAGGTGTGCACACTGAACTGTTAGAATGAGTGTGTCCACATGGAGGTGTGCACACTGAACTGTTAGAATGAGTGTGTCCACATGGAGGTGTGCACACTGAACTGTTAGAATGAGTGTGTCCACATGGAGGTGTACACACTGAACTGTTAGAATGACTGTGCCCACATGGGGTTAGCACACTGAACTGTTAGAATGAGTGTGTCCATGTGGAGGTGTGCACACTGAACTGTTAGAATGAGTGTGTCCACATGGAAGTGTGCACACTGAACTGTTAGAATGAGTGTGTCCACATGGAGGTGTGCACAGTGAACTGTTAGAATGAGTGTGTCCCTGTGGAGGTGTGCACACTGAACTGTTAGAATGAGTGTGTCCACATGGAGGTGTGCACACTGAACTGTTAGAATGAGTGTGTCCACATGGAGGTGTGCACACTGAACTTTTAGAATGAGTGTGTCCACATGGAGGTGTGCACAGTGAAGTGTTAGAATTTGTCCACATGGAGGTGTGCACACTGAATTGTTAGAATTAGTGTGCCCACATGGAGGTGTGCAGACTGAACTGTTAGAATGAGTGTGCCCACAGGGAGGTGTGCACACTGAACTGTTAGAATGAGTGTGCCCACATGGAGGTGTGCACGCTGAACTGTTAGAATGAGTGTGCCCACATGGAGGTGTGAACACTGAACTGTTAGAATGAGTGTGCCCACATGGAGGTATGCACACTGAACTGTTAGAATGAGTGTGTCCACATGGAGGTGTGCACACTGAATTCTTAGAATGAGTGTGTCCACATGGAGGTGTGCACACTGAACTGTTAGAATGAGTGTGTCCACATGGAGGTGTGCACACTGAACTTTTAGAATGAGTGTGTCCATGTGGAGGTGTGCACACTGTACTGTTAGAATGAGTGTGTCCACATGGAGGTGTGCACACTGAACTGTTAGAATGAGTGTGTCCACATGGAGGTGTGCACACTGAACTTTTAGAATGACTGTGCCCACATGGGGTTAGCACACTGAACTGTTAGAATGAGTGTGTCCACATGGAAGTGTGCACACTGAACTGTTAGAATGAGTGTGTCCACATGGAGGTGTGCACACTGAACTGTTAGAATGAGTGTGTCCACATGGAGGTGTGCACACTGAACTGTTAGAATGAGTGTGTCCCTGTGGAGGTGTGCACACTGAACTGTTAGAATGAGTGTGTCCACATGGAGGTGTGCACACTGAACTGTTAGAATGAGTGTGTCCACATGGAGGTGTGCACACTGAACTTTTAGAATGAGTGTGTCCCTGTGGAGTTGTGCACACTGTACTGTTAGAATGAGTGTGTCCACATGGAGGTGTGCACACTGAACTGTTAGAATGAATGTGTCCACATGGAGGTGTGCACACTGAACTGTTAGAATGACTGTGCCCACATGGGGTTAGCACACTGAACTGTTAGAATGAGTGTGTCCCTGTGGAGGTGTGCACACTGAAGTGTTAGAATTTGTCCACATGGAGGTGTGCACACTGAATTGTTAGAATTAGTGTGCCCACATGGAGGTGTGCAGACTGAACTGTTAGAATGAGTGTGCCCACAGGGAGGTGTGCACACTGAACTGTTAGAATGAGTGTGCCCACATGGAGGTGTGCACGCTGAACTGTTAGAATGAGTGTGTCCACATGGAGGTGTGCACACTGAACTTTTAGAATGAGTGTGTCCCTGTGGAGGTGTGCACACTGTACTGTTAGAATGAGTGTGTCCACATGGAGGTGTGCACACTGAACTGTTAGAATGAGTGTGTCCACATGGAGGTGTGCACACTGAACTTTTAGAATGACTGTGCCCACATGGGGTTAGCACACTGAACTGTTAGAATGAGTGTGTCCACATGGAGGTGTGCACACTGAACTGTTAGAATGAGTGTGTCCACATGGAAGTGTGCACACTGAACTGTTAGAATGAGTGTGTCCACATGGAGGTGTGCACACTGAACTGTTAGAATGAGTGTGTCCACATGGAGGTGTGCACACTGAACTGTTAGAATGAGTGTGTCCCTGTGGAGGTGTGCACACTGAACTGTTAGAATGAGTGTGTCCACATGGAGGTGTGCACACTGAACTGTTAGAATGAGTGTGTCCACATGGAGGTGTGCACACTGAACTTTTAGAATGAGTGTGTCCCTGTGGAGTTGTGCACACTGTACTGTTAGAATGAGTGTGTCCACATGGAGGTGTGCACACTGAACTGTTAGAATGAGTGTGTCCACATGGAGGTGTGCACACTGAACTGTTAGAATGACTGTGCCCACATGGGGTTAGCACACTGAACTGTTAGAATGAGTGTGTCCACATGGAGGTGTGCACACTCAACTGTTAGAATGAGTGTGTCCACATGGAGGTGTGCACACTGAACTGTTAGAATGAGTGTGTCCACATGGAGGTGTGCACACTGAACTGTTAGAATTAGTGTATCCCTGTGGAGATGTGCACACTGAACTGTTAGAATGAGTGTGTCCACATGGAGGTGTGCACACTTAACTGTTAGAATGAGTGTGTCCACATGGAGGTGTGCACACTGAACTGTTAGAATATGTCCACATGGAGGTGTGCACACTGTATTGTTAGAATGAGTGTGTCCACATGGAGTTGTGCACACTGAAGTGTTAGAATGACTGTGTCCACATGAAGGTGTGCACACTGAACTGTTAGAATGAGTGTGCCCACATGTAGTTGTGCACATGAACTGTTAGAATGACTGTGTACACATGGAGGTGTGCACACTGAACTGTTAGAATGACTGTGCCCACATGGAGGTGTGCACTTTGAACTGTTAGAATGACTGTGTCCCTGTGGAGGTGTGCACACTGAACTGTTAGAATGTGTGTGTCCACATGGAGGTGTGCACACTGAACTGTTAGAATGAGTGTGTCCACATGGAGGTGTGCACACTGAACTGTTAGAATGAGTGTGCCCACATGGAGGTGTGCAGACTGAACTGTTAGAATGAGTGTGCCCACAAGGAGGTGAGCACACTGAAATGTTAGAATGAGTGTGCCCACATGGAGGTGTGCACACTGAACTGTTAGAATGAGTGTGCCCACATGGAGGTGTGCACGCTGAACTGTTAGAATGAGTGTGCCCACATGGAGGTGTGAACACTGAACTGTTAGAATGAGTGTGCCCACATGGAGGTATGCACACTGAACTGTTAGAATGAGTGTGTCCACATGGAGGTGTGCACACTGAATTCTTAGAATGAGTGTGTCCACATGGAGGTGTGCACACTGAACTGTTAGAATGAGTGTGTCCACATGGAGGTGTGCACACTGAACTTTTAGAATGAGTGTGTCCATGTGGAGGTGTGCACACTGTACTGTTAGAATGAGTGTGTCCACATGGAGGTGTGCACACTGAACTGTTAGAATGAGTGTGTCCACATGGAGGTGTGCACACTGAACTTTTAGAATGACTGTGCCCACATGGGGTTAGCACACTGAACTGTTAGAATGAGTGTGTCCACATGGAAGTGTGCACACTGAACTGTTAGAATGAGTGTGTCCACATGGAGGTGTGCACACTGAACTGTTAGAATGAGTGTGTCCACATGGAGGTGTGCACACTGAACTGTTAGAATGAGTGTGTCCCTGTGGAGGTGTGCACACTGAACTGTTAGAATGAGTGTGTCCACATGGAGGTGTGCACACTGAACTGTTAGAATGAGTGTGTCCACATGGAGGTGTGCACACTGAACTTTTAGAATGAGTGTGTCCCTGTGGAGTTGTGCACACTGTACTGTTAGAATGAGTGTGTCCACATGGAGGTGTGCACACTGAACTGTTAGAATGAATGTGTCCACATGGAGGTGTGCACACTGAACTGTTAGAATGACTGTGCCCACATGGGGTTAGCACACTGAACTGTTAGAATGAGTGTGTCCCTGTGGAGGTGTGCACACTGAAGTGTTAGAATTTGTCCACATGGAGGTGTGCACACTGAATTGTTAGAATTAGTGTGCCCACATGGAGGTGTGCAGACTGAACTGTTAGAATGAGTGTGCCCACAGGGAGGTGTGCACACTGAACTGTTAGAATGAGTGTGCCCACATGGAGGTGTGCACGCTGAACTGTTAGAATGAGTGTGTCCACATGGAGGTGTGCACACTGAACTTTTAGAATGAGTGTGTCCCTGTGGAGGTGTGCACACTGTACTGTTAGAATGAGTGTGTCCACATGGAGGTGTGCACACTGAACTGTTAGAATGAGTGTGTCCACATGGAGGTGTGCACACTGAACTTTTAGAATGACTGTGCCCACATGGGGTTAGCACACTGAACTGTTAGAATGAGTGTGTCCACATGGAGGTGTGCACACTGAACTGTTAGAATGAGTGTGTCCACATGGAAGTGTGCACACTGAACTGTTAGAATGAGTGTGTCCACATGGAGGTGTGCACACTGAACTGTTAGAATGAGTGTGTCCACATGGAGGTGTGCACACTGAACTGTTAGAATGAGTGTGTCCCTGTGGAGGTGTGCACACTGAACTGTTAGAATGAGTGTGTCCACATGGAGGTGTGCACACTGAACTGTTAGAATGAGTGTGTCCACATGGAGGTGTGCACACTGAACTTTTAGAATGAGTGTGTCCCTGTGGAGTTGTGCACACTGTACTGTTAGAATGAGTGTGTCCACATGGAGGTGTGCACACTGAACTGTTAGAATGAGTGTGTCCACATGGAGGTGTGCACACTGAACTGTTAGAATGACTGTGCCCACATGGGGTTAGCACACTGAACTGTTAGAATGAGTGTGTCCACATGGAGGTGTGCACACTCAACTGTTAGAATGAGTGTGTCCACATGGAGGTGTGCACACTGAACTGTTAGAATGAGTGTGTCCACATGGAGTTGTGCACACTGAACTGTTAGAATTAGTGTATCCCTGTGGAGATGTGCACACTGAACTGTTAGAATGAGTGTGTCCACATGGAGGTGTGCACACTTAACTGTTAGAATGAGTGTGTCCACATGGAGGTGTGCACACTGAACTGTTAGAATATGTCCACATGGAGGTGTGCACACTGTATTGTTAGAATGAGTGTGTCCACATGGAGTTGTGCACACTGAAGTGTTAGAATGACTGTGTCCACATGAAGGTGTGCACACTGAACTGTTAGAATGAGTGTGCCCACATGTAGTTGTGCACATGAACTGTTAGAATGACTGTGTACACATGGAGGTGTGCACACTGAACTGTTAGAATGACTGTGCCCACATGGAGGTGTGCACTTTGAACTGTTAGAATGACTGTGTCCCTGTGGAGGTGTGCACACTGAACTGTTAGAATGTGTGTGTCCACATGGAGGTGTGCACACTGAACTGTTAGAATGAGTGTGTCCACATGGAGGTGTGCACACTGAACTGTTAGAATGAGTGTGCCCACATGGAGGTGTGCAGACTGAACTGTTAGAATGAGTGTGCCCACAAGGAGGTGAGCACACTGAAATGTTAGAATGAGTGTGCCCACATGGAGGTGTGCACACTGAACTGTTAGAATGAGTGTGTCCACATGGAGGTGTGCACACTGAACTGTTAGAATGAGTGTGTCCCTGTGGAGGTGTGCACACTGAACTGTTAGAATGAGTGTGTCCACATGGAGGTGTGCACACTGAACTGTTAGAATGACTGTGCCCACATGGGGTTAGCACACTGAACTGTTAGAATGAGTGTGTCCCTGTGGAGGTGTGCACACTGAACTGTTAGAATGAGTGTGTCCACATGGAAGTGTGCACACTGAACTGTTAGAATGAGTGTGTCCACATGGAGGTGTGCACACTGAACTGTTAGAATGAGTGTGTCCCTGTGGAGGTGAGCACACTGAACTGTTAGAATGAGTGTGTCCACATGGAGGTTTGCACACTGAACTGTTAGAATGAGTGTGTCCCTGTGGAGGTGTGCACACTGAAATGTTAGAATGAGTGTGTCCACATGGAGGTGTGCACAGTGAAGTGTTAGAATTTGTCCACATGGAGGTGTGCACACTGAATTGTTAGAATTAGTGTGCCCACATGGAGGTGTGCAGACTGAACTGTTAGAATGAGTGTGCCCACAGGGAGGTGTGCACACTGAACTGTTAGAATGAGTGTGCCCACATGGAGGTGTGCACGCTGAACTGTTAGAATGAGTGTGCCCACATGGAGGTGTGAACACTGAACTGTTAGAATGAGTGTGCCCACATGGAGGTATGCACACTGAACTGTTAGAATGAGTGTGTCCACATGGAGGTGTGGACACTGAATTCTTAGAATGAGTGTGTCCACATGGAGGTGTGCACACTGAACTGTTAGAATGAGTGTGTCCACATGGAGGTGTGCACACTGAACTTTTAGAATGAGTGTGTCCCTGTGGAGGTGTGCACACTGTACTGTTAGAATGAGTGTGTCCACATGGAGGTGTGCACACTGAACTGTTAGAATGAGTGTGTCCACATGGAGGTGTGCACACTGAACTTTTAGAATGACTGTGCCCACATGGGGTTAGCACACTGAACTGTTAGAATGAGTGTGTCCACATGGAAGTGTGCACACTGAACTGTTAGAATGAGTGTGTCCACATGGAGGTGTGCACACTGAACTGTTAGAATGAGTGTGTCCACATGGAGGTGTGCACACTGAACTGTTAGAATGAGTGTGTCCCTGTGGAGGTGTGCACACTGAACTGTTAGAATGAGTGTGTCCACATGGAGGTGTGCACACTGAACTGTTAGAATGAGTGTGTCCACATGGAGGTGTGCACACTGAACTTTTAGAATGAGTGTGTCCCTGTGGAGTTGTGCACACTGTACTGTTAGAATGAGTGTGTCCACATGGAGGTGTGCACACTGAACTGTTAGAATGAGTGTGTCCACATGGAGGTGTGCACACTGAACTGTTAGAATGACTGTGCCCACATGGGGTTAGCACACTGAACTGTTAGAATGAGTGTGTCCACATGGAGGTGTGCACACTCAACTGTTAGAATGAGTGTGTCCACATGGAGGTGTGCACACTGAACTGTTAGAATGAGTGTGTCCACATGGAGTTGTGCACACTGAACTGTTAGAATTAGTGTATCCCTGTGGAGATGTGCACACTGAACTGTTAGAATGAGTGTGTCCACATGGAGGTGTGCACACTTAACTTTTAGAATGAGTGTGTCCACATGGAGGTGTGCACACTGAACTGTTAGAATATGTCCACATGGAGGTGTGCACACTGTATTGTTAGAAGGAGTGTGTCCACATGGAGTTGTGCACACTGAAGTGTTAGAATGACTGTGTCCACATTAAGGTGTGCACACTGAACTGTTAGAATGAGTGTGCCCACATGTAGTTGTGCACATGAACTGTTAGAATGACTGTGTACACATGGAGGTGTGCACACTGAACTGTTAGAATGACTGTGCCCACATGGAGGTGTGCACACTGAACTGTTAGAATGACTGTGTCCCTGTGGAGGTGTGCACACTGAACTGTTAGAATGTGTGTGTCCACATGGAGGTGTGCACACTGAACTGTTAGAATGAGTGTGTCCACATGGAGGTGTGCACACTGAACTGTTAGAATGAGTGTGCCCACATGGAGGTGTGCAGACTGAACTGTTAGAATGAGTGTGCCCACAAGGAGGTGAGCACACTGAAATGTTAGAATGAGTGTGCCCACATGGAGGTGTTCAGACTGAACTGTTAGAATGAGTGTGCCCACATGGAGGTGTGAACACTTAACTGTTAGAATGAGTGTGCCCACATGGAGGTGTGTACACTGAACTGTTAGAATGAGTGTGCCCACATGGAGGTGTGCACACTGAACTGTTAGAATGAGTGTGTCCACATGGAGGTGTGCACACTGAACTGTTAGAATGAGTGTGTCCCTGTGGAGGTGTGCACACTGAAATGTTAGAATGAGTGTGCCCACATGGAGGTATGCACACTGAACTGTTAGAATGAGTGTGTCCACATGGAGGTGTGCACACTGAATTCTTAGAATGAGTGTGTCCTCATGGAGGTGTGCACACTGAACTGTTAGAATGAGTGTGTCCACATGGAGGTGTGCACACTGAACTTTTAGAATGAGTGTGTCCCTGTGGAGGTGTGCACACTGTACTGTTAGAATGAGTGTGTCCACATGGAAGTGTGCACACTGAACTGTTAGAATGAGTGTGTCCACATGGAGGTGTGCACACTGAACTTTTAGAATGACTGTGCCCACATGGGGTTAGCACACTGAACTGTTAGAATGAGTGTGTCCACATGGAGGTGTGCACACTGAACTGTTAGAATGAGTGTGTCCACATGGAAGTGTGCACACTGAACTGTTAGAATGAGTGTGTCCACATGGAGGTGTGCACACTGAACTGTTAGAATGAGTGTGTCCCTGTGGAGGTGAGCACACTGAACTGTTAGAATGAGTGTGTCCACATGGAGGTGTGCACACTGAACTGTTAGAATGAGTGTGTCCCTGTGGAGGTGTGCACACTGAAATGTTAGAATGAGTGTGTCCACATGGAGGTGTGCACAGTGAAGTGTTAGAATTTGTCCACATGGAGGTGTGCACACTGAATTGTTAGAATTAGTGTGCCCACATGGAGGTGTGCAGACTGAACTGTTAGAATGAGTGTGCCCACAGGGAGGTGTGCACACTGAACTGTTAGAATGAGTGTGCCCACATGCAGGTGTGCACGCTGAACTGTTAGAATGAGTGTGCCCACATGGAGGTGTGAACACTGAACTGTTAGAATGAGTGTGCCCACATGGAGGTATGCACACTGAACTGTTAGAATGAGTGTGTCCACATGGAGGTGTGCACACTGAATTCTTAGAATGAGTGTGTCCACATGGAGGTGTGCACACTGAACTGTTAGAATGAGTGTGTCCACATGGAGGTGTGCACACTGAACTGTTAGAATGAGTGTGTCCCTGTGGAGGTGTGCACACTGAACTGTTAGAATGAGTGTGTCCACATGGAGGTGTGCACACTGAACTGTTAGAATGAGTGTGTCCACATGGAGGTGTGCACACTGAACTTTTAGAATGAGTGTGTCCCTGTGGAGTTGTGCACACTGTACTGTTAGAATGAGTGTGTCCACATGGAGGTGTGCACACTGAACTGTTAGAATGAGTGTGTCCACATGGAGGTGTGCACACTGAACTGTTAGAATGACTGTGCCCACATGGCGTTAGCACACTGAACTGTTAGAATGAGTGTGTCCACATGGAGGTGTGCACACTCAACTGTTAGAATGAGTGTGTCCACATGGAGGTGTGCACACTGAACTGTTAGAATGAGTGTGTCCACATGGAGTTGTGCACACTGAACTGTTAGAATTAGTGTATCCCTGTGGAGATGTGCACACTGAACTGTTAGAATGAGTGTGTCCACATGGAGGTGTGCACACTTAACTGTTAGAATGAGTGTGTCCACATGGAGGTGTGCACACTGAACTGTTAGAATATGTCCACATGGAGGTGTGCACACTGTATTGTTAGAAGGAGTGTGTCCACATGGAGTTGTGCACACTGAAGTGTTAGAATGACTGTGTCCACATGAAGGTGTGCACACTGAACTGTTAGAATGAGTGTGCCCACATGTAGTTGTGCACATGAACTGTTAGAATGACTGTGTACACATGGAGGTGTGCACACTGAACTGTTAGAATGACTGTGCCCACATGGAGGTGTGCACACTGAACTGTTAGAATGACTGTGTCCCTGTGGAGGTGTGCACACTGAACTGTTAGAATGTGTGTGTCCACATGGAGGTGTGCACACTGAACTGTTAGAATGAGTGTGTCCACATGGAGGTGTGCACACTGAACTGTTAGAATGAGTGTGCCCACATGGAGGTGTGCAGACTGAACTGTTAGAATGAGTGTGCCCACAAGGAGGTGAGCACACTGAAATGTTAGAATGAGTGTGCCCACATGGAGGTGTTCACACTGAACTGTTAGAAAGAGTGTGCCCACATGGAGGTGTGAACACTTAACTGTTAGAATGAGTGTGCCCACATGGAGGTGTGTACACTGAACTGTTAGAATGAGTGTGCCCACATGGAGGTGTGCACACTGAACTGTTAGAATGAGTGTGTCCACATGGAGGTGTGCACACTGAACTGTTAGAATGAGTGTGTCCCTGTGGAGGTGTGCACACTGAAATGTTAGAATGAGTGTGCCCACATGGAGGTATGCACACTGAACTGTTAGAATGAGTGTGTCCACATGGAGGTGTGCACACTGAATTCTTAGAATGAGTGTGTCCACATGGAGGTGTGCACACTGAACTGTTAGAATGAGTGTGTCCACATGGAGGTGTGCACACTGAACTTTTAGAATGAGTGTGTCCCTGTGGAGGTGTGCACACTGTACTGTTAGAATGAGTGTGTCCACATGGAGGTGTGCACACTGAACTGTTAGAATGAGTGTGTCCACATGGAGGTGTGCACACTGAACTTTTAGAATGACTGTGCCCACATGGGGTTAGCACACTGAACTGTTAGAATGAGTGTGTCCACATGGAGGTGTGCACACTGAACTGTTAGAATGAGTGTGTCCACATGGAAGTGTGCACACTGAACTGTTAGAATGAGTGTGTCCACATGGAGGTGTGCACACTGAACTGTTAGAATGAGTGTGTCCACATGGAGGTGTGCACACTGAACTGTTAGAATGAGTGTGTCCCTGTGGAGGTGTGCACACTGAACTGTTAGAATGAGTGTGTCCACATGGAGGTGTGCACACTGAACTGTTAGAATGAGTGTGTCCACATGGAGGTGTGCACACTGAACTTTTAGAATGAGTGTGTCCCTGTGGAGTTGTGCACACTGTACTGTTAGAATGAGTGTGTCCACATGGAGGTGTGCACACTGAACTGTTAGAATGAGTGTGTCCACATGGAGGTGTGCACACTGAACTGTTAGAATGACTGTGCCCACATGGAGTTAGCACACTGAACTGTTAGAATGAGTGTGTCCACATGGAGGTGTGCACACTCAACTGTTAGAATGAGTGTGTCCACATGGAGGTGTGCACACTGAACTGTTAGAATGAGTGTGTCCACATGGAGTTGTGCACACTGAACTGTTAGAATTAGTGTATCCCTGTGGAGATGTGCACACTGAACTGTTAGAATGAGTGTGTCCACATGGAGGTGTGCACACTTAACTGTTAGAATGAGTGTGTCCACATGGAGGTGTGCACACGGAACTGTTAGAATATGTCCACATGGAGGTGTGCACACTGTATTGTTAGAAGGAGTGTGTCCACATGGAGTTGTGCACACTTAAGTGTTAGAATGACTGTGTCCACATGAAGGTGTGCACACTGAACTGTTAGAATGAGTGTGCCCACATGTAGTTGTGCACATGAACTGTTAGAATGACTGTGTACACATGGAGGTGTGCACACTGAACTGTTAGAATGACTGTGCCCACATGGAGGTGTGCACTTTGAACTGTTAGAATGACTGTGTCCTTGTGGAGGTGTGCACACTGAACTGTTAGAATGTGTGTGTCCACATGGAGGTGTGCACACTGAACTGTTAGAATGAGTGTGTCCACATGGAGGTGTGCACACTGAACTGTTAGAATGAGTGTGCCCACATGGAGGTGTGCAGACTGAACTGTTAGAATGAGTGTGCCCACAAGGAGGTGAGCACACTGAAATGTTAGAATGAGTGTGCCCACATGGAGGTGTTCACACTGAACTGTTAGAATGAGTGTGCCCACATGGAGGTGTGAACACTTAACTGTTAGAATGAGTGTGCCCACATGGAGGTGTGTACACTGAACTGTTAGAATGAGTGTGCCCACATGGAGGTGTGCACACTGAACTGTTAGAAAGAATGTGTCCACATGGAGGTGTGCACACTGAACTGTTAGAATGAGTGTGCCCACATGTAGTTGTGCACATGAACTGTTAGAATGACTGTGTACACATGGAGGTGTGCACACTGAACTGTTAGAATGACTGTGCCCACATGGAGGTGTGCACTTTGAACTGTTAGAATGACTGTGTCCCTGTGGAGGTGTGCACACTGAACTGTTAGAATGTGTGTGTCCACATGGAGGTGTGCACACTGAACTGTTAGAATGAGTGTGTCCACATGGAGGTGTGCACACTGAACTGTTAGAATGAGTGTGCCCACATGGAGGTGTGCAGACTGAACTGTTAGAATGAGTGTGCCCACAAGGAGGTGAGCACACTGAAATGTTAGAATGAGTGTGCCCACATGGAGGTGTGCACACTGAACTGTTAGAATGAGTGTGTCCACATGGAAGTGTGCACACTGAACTGTTAGAATGAGTGTGTCCACATGGAGGTGTGCACACTGAACTGTTAGAATGAGTGTGTCCCTGTGGAGGTGAGCACACTGAACTGTTAGAATGAGTGTGTCCACATGGAGGTGTGCACACTGAACTGTTAGAATGAGTGTGTCCCTGTGGAGGTGTGCACACTGAAATGTTAGAATGAGTGTGTCCACATGGAGGTGTGCACACTGAAGTGTTAGAATTTGTCCACATGGAGGTGTGCACACTGAATTTTTAGAATTAGTGTGCCCACATGGAGGTGTGCAGACTGAACTGTTAGAATGAGTGTGCCCACAGGGAGGTGTGCACACTGAACTGTTAGAATGAGTGTGCCCACATGGAGGTGTGCACGCTGAACTGTTAGAATGAGTGTGCCCACATGGAGGTGTGAACACTGAACTGTTAGAATGAGTGTGCCCACATGGAGGTATGCACACTGAACTGTTAGAATGAGTGTGTCCACATGGAGGTGTGCACACTGAATTCTTAGAATGAGTGTGTCCACATGGAGGTGTGCACACTGAACTGTTAGAATGAGTGTGTCCACATGGAGGTGTGCACACTGAACTGTTAGAATGAGTGTGTCCCTGTGGAGGTGTGCACACTGTACTGTTAGAATGAGTGTGTCCACATGGAGGTGTGCACACTGAACTGTTAGAATGAGTGTGTCCACATGGAGGTGTGCACACTGAACTGTTAGAATGACTGTGCCCACATGGGGTTAGCACACTGAACTGTTAGAATGAGTGTGTCCACATGGAAGTGTGCACACTGAACTGTTAGAATGAGTGTGTCCACATGGAGGTGTGCACACTGAACTGTTAGAATGAGTGTGTCCACATGGAGGTGTGCACACTGAACTGTTAGAATGAGTGTGTCCCTGTGGAGGTGTGCACACTGAACTGTTAGAATGAGTGTGTCCACATGGAGGTGTGCACACTGAACTGTTAGAATGAGTGTGTCCACATGGAGGTGTGCACACTGAACTTTTAGAATGAGTGTGTCCCTGTGGAGTTGTGCACACTGTACTGTTAGAATGAGTGTGTCCACATGGTGGTGTGCACACTGAACTGTTAGAATGAGTGTGTCCACATGGAGGTGTGCACACTGAACTGTTAGAATGACTGTGCCCACATGGGGTTAGCACACTGAACTGTTAGAATGAGTGTGTCCACATGGAGGTGTGCACACTCAACTGTTAGAATGAGTGTGTCCACATGGAGGTGTGCACACTGAACTGTTAGAATGAGTGTGTCCACATGGAGTTGTGCACACTGAACTGTTAGAATTAGTGTATCCCTGTGGAGATGTGCACACTGAACTGTTAGAATGAGTGTGTCCACATGGAGGTGTGCACACTGAACTGTTAGAATGAGTGTGTCCACATGGAGGTGTGCACACTGAACTGTTAGAATATGTCCACATGGAGGTGTGCACACTGTATTGTTAGAATGAGTGTGTCCACATGGAGTTGTGCACACTGAAGTGTTAGAATGACTGTGTCCACATGAAGGTGTGCACACTGAACTGTTAGAATGAGTGTGCCCACATGTAGTTGTGCACATGAACTGTTAGAATGACTGTGTACACATGGAGGTGTGCACACTGAACTGTTAGAATGAGTGTGCCCACATGGAGGTGTGCACACTGAACTGTTAGAATGACTGTGTCCCTGTGGAGGTGTGCACACTGAACTGTTAGAATGTGTGTGTCCACATGGAGGTGTGCACACTGAACTGTTAGAATGAGTGTGTCCACATGGAGGTGTGCACACTGAACTGTTAGAATGAGTGTGCCCACATGGAGGTGTGCAGACTGAACTGTTAGAATGAGTGTGCCCACAAGGAGGTGAGCACACTGAAATGTTAGAATGAGTGTGCCCACATGGAGGTGTTCACACTGAACTGTTAGAAAGAGTGTGCCCACATGGAGGTGTGAACACTTAACTGTTAGAATGAGTGTGCCCACATGGAGGTGTGTACACTGAACTGTTAGAATGAGTGTGCCCACATGGAGGTGTGCACACTGAACTGTTAGAATGAGTGTGTCCACATGGAGGTGTGCACACTGAACTGTTAGAATGAGTGTGTCCCTGTGGAGGTGTGCACACTGAAATGTTAGAATGAGTGTGCCCACATGGAGGTATGCACACTGAACTGTTAGAATGAGTGTGTCCACATGGAGGTGTGCACACTGAATTCTTAGAATGAGTGTGTCCACATGGAGGTGTGCACACTGAACTGTTAGAATGAGTGTGTCCACATGGAGGTGTGCACACTGAACTTTTAGAATGAGTGTGTCCCTGTGGAGGTGTGCACACTGTACTGTTAGAATGAGTGTGTCCACATGGAGGTGTGCACACTGAACTGTTAGAATGAGTGTGTCCACATGGAGGTGTGCACACTGAACTTTTAGATTGACTGTGCCCACATGGGGTTAGCACACTGAACTGTTAGAATGAGTGTGTCCACATGGAGGTGTGCACACTGAACTGTTAGAATGAGTGTGTCCACATGGAAGTGTGCACACTGAACTGTTAGAATGAGTGTGTCCACATGGAGGTGTGCACACTGAACTGTTAGAATGAGTGTGTCCACATGGAGGTGTGCACACTGAACTGTTAGCATGAGTGTGTCCCTGTGGAGGTGTGCACACTGAACTGTTAGAATGAGTGTGTCCACATGGAGGTGTGCACACTGAACTGTTAGAATGAGTGTGTCCACATGGAGGTGTGCACACTGAACTTTTAGAATGAGTGTGTCCCTGTGGAGTTGTGCACACTGTACTGTTAGAATGAGTGTGTCCACATGGAGGTGTGCACACTGAACTGTTAGAATGAGTGTGTCCACATGGAGGTGTGCACACTGAACTGTTAGAATGACTGTGCCCACATGGAGTTAGCACACTGAACTGTTAGAATGAGTGTGTCCACATGGAGGTGTGCACACTCAACTGTTAGAATGAGTGTGTCCACATGGAGGTGTGCACACTGAACTGTTAGAATGAGTGTGTCCACATGGAGTTGTGCACACTGAACTGTTAGAATTAGTGTATCCCTGTGGAGATGTGCACACTGAACTGTTAGAATGAGTGTGTCCACATGGAGGTGTGCACACTTAACTGTTAGAATGAGTGTGTCCACATGGAGGTGTGCACACTGTATTGTTAGAAGGAGTGTGTCCACATGGAGTTGTGCACACTGAAGTGTTAGAATGACTGTGTCCACATGAAGGTGTGCACACTGAACTGTTAGAATGAGTGTGCCCACATGTAGTTGTGCACATGAACTGTTAGAATGACTGTGTACATATGGAGGTGTGTACAATGAACTGTTAGAATGACTGTGCCCACATGGAGGTGTGCACTTTGAACTGTTAGAATGACTGTGTCCCTGTGGATGTGTGCACACTGAACTGTTAGAATGTGTGTGTCCACATGGAGGTGTGCACACTGAACTGTTAGAATGAGTGTGTCCACATGGAGGTGTGCACACTGAACTGTTAGAATGAGTGTGCCCACATGGAGGTGTGCAGACTGAACTGTTAGAATGAGTGTGCCCACAAGGAGGTGAGCACACTGAAATGTTAGAATGAGTGTGCCCACATGGAGGTGTTCACACTGAACTGTTAGAATGAGTGTGCCCACATGGAGGTGTGAACACTTAACTGTTAGAATGAGTGTGCCCACATGGAGGTGTGTACACTGAACTGTTAGAATGAGTGTGCCCACATGGAGGTGTGCACACTGAACTGTTAGAATGAGTGTGTCCACATGGAGGTGTGCACACTGAACTGTTAGAATGAGTGTGTCCACATGGAGGTGTGCACACTGAACTGTTAGAATGAGTGTGTCCACATGGAGGTGTGCACACTGAACTGTTAGAATGACTGTGCCCACATGGGGTTAGCACACTGAACTGTTAGAATGAGTGTGTCCCTGTGGAGGTGTGCACACTGAACTGTTAGAATGAGTGTGTCCACATGGAAGTGTGCACACTGAACTGTTAGAATGAGTGTGTCCACATGGAGGTGTGCACACTGAACTGTTAGAATGAGTGTGTCCCTGTGGAGGTGAGCACACTGAACTGTTAGAATGAGTGTGTCCACATGGAGGTGTGCACACTGAACTGTTAGAATGAGTGTGTCCACATGGAGGTGTGCACACTGAACTGTTAGAATGAGTGTGTCCACATGGAGGTGTGCACACTGAAGTGTTAGAATTTGTCCACATGGAGGTGTGCACACTGAATTGTTAGAATTAGTGTGCCCACATGGAGGTGTGCAGACTGAACTGTTAGAATGAGTGTGCCCACAGGGAGGTGTGCACACTGAACTGTTAGAATGAGTGTGCCCACATGGAGGTGTGCACGCTGAACTGTTAGAATGAGTGTGCCCACATGGAGGTGTGCACACTGAACTGTTAGAATGAGGGTGTCCACATGGAGGTGTGCACACTGAACTGTTAGAATGAGTGTGCCCACATGGAGGTGTGAACACTGAACTGTTAGAATGAGTGTGCCCACATGGAGGTATGCACACTGAACTGTTAGAATGAGTGTGTCCACATGGAGGTGTGCACACTGAATTCTTAGAATGAGTGTGTCCACATGGAGGTGTGCACAGTGAACTGTTAGAATGAGTGTGTCCACATGGAGGTGTGCACACTGAACTTTTAGAATGAGTGTGTCCCTGTGGAGGTGTGCACACAGTACTGATAGAATGAGTGTGTCCACATGGAGGTGTGCACACTGAACTGTTAGAATGAGTGTGTCCACATGGAGGTGTGCACACTGAACTGTTAGAATGACTGTGCCCACATGGGGTTAGCACACTGAACTGTTAGAATGAGTGTGTCCACATGGAAGTGTGCACACTGAACTGTTAGAATGAGTGTGTCCACATGGAGGTGTGCACACTGAACTGTTAGAATGAGTGTGTCCACATGGAGGTGTGCACACTGAACTGTTAGAATGAGTGTGTCCCTGTGGAGGTGTGCACACTGAACTGTTAGAATGAGTGTGTCCACATGGAGGTGTGCACACTGAACTGTTAGAATGAGTGTGTCCACATGGAGGTGTGCACACTGAACTTTTAGAATGAGTGTGTCCCTGTGGAGTTGTGCACACTGTACTGTTAGAATGAGTGTGTCCACATGGAGGTGTGCACACTGAACTGTTAGAATGAGTGTGTCCACATGGAGGTGTGCACACTGAACTGTTAGAATGACTGTGCCCACATGGGGTTAGCACACTGAACTGTTAGAATGAGTGTGTCCACATGGAGGTGTGCACACTCAACTGTTAGAATGAGTGTGTCCACATGGAGGTGTGCACACTGAACTGTTAGAATGAGTGTGTCCACATGGAGTTGTGCACACTGAACTGTTAGAATTAGTGTATCCCTGTGGAGATGTGCACACTGAACTGTTAGAATGAGTGTGTCCACATGGAGGTGTGCACACTTAACTGTTAGAATGAGTGTGTCCACATGGAGGTGTGCACACTGAACTGTTAGAATATGTCCACATGGAGGTGTGCACACTGTATTGTTAGAATGAGTGTGTCCACATGGAGTTGTGCACACTGAAGTGTTAGAATGACTGTGTCCACATGAAGGTGTGCACACTGAACTGTTAGAATGAGTGTGCCCACATGTAGTTGTGCACATGTACTGTTAGAATGAGTGTGTCCACATGGAAGTGTGCACACTGAACTGTTAGAATGAGTGTGCCCACATGGAGGTGTGCACACTGAACTGTTAGAATGACTGTGTCCCTGTGGAGGTGTGCACACTGAACTGTTAGAATGTGTGTGTCCACATGGAGGTGTGCACACTGAACTGTTAGAATGAGTGTGTCCACATGGAGGTGTGCACACTGAACTGTTAGAATGAGTGTGCCCACATGGAGGTGTGCAGACTGAACTGTTAGAATGAGTGTGCCCACAAGGAGGTGAGCACACTGAAATGTTAGAATGAGTGTGCCCACATGGAGGTGTTCACACTGAACTGTTAGAATGAGTGTGCCCACATGGAGGTGTGAACACTTAACTGTTAGAATGAGTGTGCCCACATGGAGGTGTGTACACTGAACTGTTAGAATGAGTGTGCCCACATGGAGGTGTGCACACTGAACTGTTAGAAGGAGTGTGTCCACATGGAGGTGTGCACACTGAACTGTTAGAATGAGTGTGTCCCTGTGGAGGTGTGCACACTGAAATGTTAGAATGAGTGTGTCCACATGGAGGTGTGCACACTGAACTGTTAGAATGAGTGTGTCCCTGTGGAGGTGTGCACACTGAACTGTTAGAATGAGTGTGTCCACATGGAGGTGTGCACACTGAATTCTTAGAATGACTGTGCCCACATGGGGTTAGCACACTGAACTGTTAGAATGAGTGTGTCCCTGTGGAGGTGTGCACTCTGAACCGTTAGAATGAGTGTGTCCACATGGAAGTGTGCACACTGAACTGTTTGAATGAGTTTGTCCATATGGAGGTGTGCACACTGAACTGTTAGAATGAGTGTGTCCCTGTGGAGGTGTGCACACTGAAATGTTAGAATGAGTGTGTCCACATGGAGGTGTGCACACTGAACTGTTAGAATGAGTGTGTCCACATGGAGGTGTGCACACTGAACTGTTAGAATGAGTGTGTCCACATGGAGGTGTGCACACTGAACTGTTAGAATGAGTGTGTCCCTGTGGAGGTGTGCACACTGAAATGTTAGAATGAGTGTGTCCACATGGAGGTGTGCACACTGAACTGTTAGAATGAGTGTGCCCACATGGAGGTGTGAACACTGAACTGTTAGAATGAGTGTGTCCACATGGAGGTGTGCACACTGAATTCTTAGACTGAGTGTGTCCACATGGAGGTGTGCACACTGAACTGTTAGAATGAGTGTGTCCACATGGAGGTGTGCACACTGAACTGTTAGAATGAGTGTGCCCACATGGAAGTGTTCACACTGAACTGTTAGAATGAGTGTGCCCACATGGAGGTGTGCACACTGAACTGTTAGAATGAGTGTGCCAACATGGAGGTGTGCACACTGATCTGTTAGAATGAGTGTGACCACATGGAGGTGTGCACACTGAACTGTTAGAATGAGTGTGCCCACATGGAGGTGTGAACACTGAACTGTTTGAATGAGTGTGCCCACAGGGAGGTGTGCACACTGAACTGTGAGAATGAGTGTGCCCACATGGAGGTGTGCACACTGAACTGTTAGAATGAGTGTGTCCACATGGAGGTGTGCACACTGAACTGTTAGAATGAGTGTGCCCACATGGAGGTGTGCAGACTGAACTGTTAGAATGAGTGTGCCCACATGGAGGTGTGCACACTGAACTGTTAGAATGAGTGTGCCCACATGGAGGTTTGCACACTGAACTGTTAGAATGAGTGTGCTCACATGGAGGTGTGCACACTGAACTGTTAGAATGAGTGTGTCCATATGGAGGTGTGCACACTGAACTGTTAGAATGAGTGTGCCCACATGGAGGTGTGCACACTGAACTGTTAGAATGAGTGTGCCCACATGGAGGTGTGCACAATGAACTGTTAGAATGAGTGTGCCCACATGGAGGTGTGCACACTGAACTGTTAGAATGAGTGTGCCCACATGGAGGTGTGAACACTGAACGGTTAGAATGAGTGTGCCCACATGGAGGTGTGTACACTGAACTGTTAGAATGAGTGTGCCCACATGGAGGTGTGCACACTGAACTGTTAGAATGAGTGTGTCCACATGGAGGTGTGCACACTGAACTGTTAGAATGAGTGTGTCCCTGTGGAGGTGTGCACACTGAAATGTTAGAATGAGTGTGTCCACATGGAGGTGTGCACACTGAACTGTTAGAATGAGTGTGTCCCTGTGGAGGTGTGCACACTGAACTGTTAGAATGAGTGTGTCCACATGGAGGTGTGCACACTGAACTGTTAGAATGAGTGTGTCCACTTGGAGGTGTGCACAGTGAACTGTTAGAATGAGTGTGCCCACATGGAGGTGTGCACACTGAACTGTTAGAATTAGTGTGCCCACATGGAGGTGTGAACACTGAACTGTTAGAATGAGTGTGCCCACATGGAGGTGTGCACACTGAACTGTTAGAATGAGTGTGCCCACATGGAGGTGTGCACACTGAACTGTTAGAATGAGTGTGTCCACAAGGAGGTGTGCACACTGAACTGTTAGAATGAGTGTGTCCCTGTGGAGGTGTGCACACTGAAATGTTAGAATGAGTGTGTCCACATGGAGGTGTGCACACTGAAATGTTAGAATGAGTGTGTCCACATGGAGGTGTGCACACTGAACTGTTAGAATGAGTGTGTCTCTGTGGAGGTGTGCACACTGAACTGTTAGAATGAGTGTGTCCCTGCGGAGTTGTGCACACTGAAATGTTAGAATGAGTGTGTCCACATGGAGGTGTGAACACTGAACTGTTAGAATGAGTGTGCCCACATGGATGTGTGAACACTGAACTGTTAGAATGAGTGTGCCCACATGGAGGTGTGCACACTGAACTGTTAGAATGAGTGTGTACACATGGAGGTGTGCACACTGAATTCTTAGAATGAGTGTGTCCACATGGAGGTGTGCACAATGAACTGTTAGAACGAGTGTGTCCACATGGAGGTGTGCACACTGAACTGTTAGAATGAGTGTGCCCACATGGAGGTGTGCACACTGAACTGTTAGAATGAGTGTGTCCACATGGAGGTGTGCACACTGAATTCTTAGAATGAGTGTGTCCACATGGAGGTGTGCACACTGAACTGTTAGAATGAGTGTGTCCACATGGAGGTGTGCACACTGAACTTTTAGAATGAGTGTGTCCCTGTGGAGGTGTGCACACTGTACTGTTAGAATGAGTGTGTCCACATGGAGGTGTGCACACTGAACTGTTAGAATGAGTGTGTCCACATGGAGGTGTGCACACTGAACTGTTAGAATGACTGTGCCCACAAGGGGTTAGCACACTGAACTGTTAGAATGAGTGTGTCCCTGTGGAGGTGTGCACACTGAACAGTTAGAATGAGTGTGTCCACAAGGAAGTGTGCACACTGAACTGTTAGAATGAGTGTGTCCATATGGAGGTGTTCACACTGAACTGTTAGAATGAGTGTGTCCCTGTGGAGGTGTGCACACTGAAATGTTAGAATGAGTGTGTCGACATGGAGGTGTGCACACTGAACTGTTAGAATGAGTGTGTCCACATGGAGGTGTGCACACTGAACTGTTAGAATGAGTGTGTCCACATGGAGGTGTGCACACTGAACTGTTAGAATGAGTGTGTCCCTGTGGAGGTGTGCACACTGAAATGTTAGAATGAGTGTGTCCACATGGAGGTGTGCACACTGAACTGTTAGAATGAGTGTGCCTACATGGAGTTGTGAACAATGAACCGTTAGATTGAGTGTGTCCACATGGAGGTGTGCACAGTGAATTCTTAGACTGAGTGTGTCCACATGGAGGTGTGCACACTGAACTGTTAGAATGAGTGTGTCCACATGGAGGTGTGCACACTGAACTTTTAGAATGAGTGTGTCCCTGTGGAGTTGTGCACACTGTACTGTTACAATGAGTGTGTCCACATGGAGGTGTGCACACAAAACTGTTAGAATGATTGTTTCCACATGGAGGTGTGCACACTGAACTGTTAGAATGAGTGTGTCCCTGTGGAGGTGTGCACACTGAACTGTGAGAATGAGTGTGTCCACATGGAGGTGTGCACACTGAACTGTTAGAATGAGTGTGTCCACATGGACGTGTGCACACTGAACTGTTAGAATGAGTGTGCCTACATGGAGTTGTGCACACTGAACTGTTAGAATGAGTGTGCCCACATGGAAGTGTTCACACTGAACTGTTAGAATGAGTGTGCCCACATGGAGGTGTGCACACTGAACTGTTAGAATGAGTGTGCCAACATGGAGGTGTGCACACTGATCTGTTAGAATGAGTGTGACCACATGGAGATGTGCACACTGAACTGTTAGAATGAGTGTGCCCACATGGAGGTGTGAACACTGAACTGTTTGAATGAGTGTGCCCACAGGGAGGTGTGCACACTGAACTGTTAGAATGAGTGTGCCCACATGGAGGTGTGCACACTGAACTGTTAGAATGAGTGTGTCCACATGGAGGTGTGCACACTGAACTGTTAGAATGAGTGTGCCCACATGGAGGTGTGCACACTGAACTGTTAGAATGAGTGTGTCCACATAGAGGTGTGCACACTGAACTGTTAGAATGAGTGTGTCCACATGGAGGTGTGCACACTGAACTGTTAGAATATGTCCACATGGAGGTGTGCACACTGAACTGTTAGAATGAGTGTGCCCACATGGAGGTGTGCACACTGAACTGCTAGAATGAGTGTGTCCACTTGGAGGTGTGCACACTGAACTGTTAGATTGAGTGTGTCCACATGAAAGTGTGCACACTGAACTGTTAGAATGAGTGTGCCCACATGGAGGTGTACACACTGAACTGTTAGAATGAGTGTGCTTACATGGAGTTGTGCACACTGAACTGTTAGAATGAGTGTGCCCACATGGAGGTGTGCACACTGAACTGTTAGAATGAGTGTGCCAACATGGAGGTGTGCACACTGAACTGTTAGAATGAGTGTGTCCACATGGAGTTGTACACACTGAACTGTTAGATTTAGTGTATCCCTGTGGAGATATGCACACTGAACTGTTAGAATGAGTGTGTCCACATGGACGTGTGCACACTGAACTGTTAGAATGAGTGTGTCCACATGGAAGTGTGCACACTGAACTGTTAGAATGAGTGTGCCCACATGGAGGTGTACACACTGAACTGTTAGAATGAGTGTGCCTACATGGAGTTGTGCACACTGAACTGTTAGAATGAGTGTGCCCACATGGAGGTGTGCACACTGAACTGTTAGAATGAGTGTGCCAACATGGAGGTGTGCACACTCAACGGTTAGAATGAGTGTGACCACATGGAGGTGTGCACACTGAACTGTTAAAATGAGTGGGACCACATGGAGGTGTGAACACTGAACTGTTTGAATGAGTGTGCCCACATGGAGGTGTGCACACTGAACTGTTAGAATGAGTGTGTCCACATGGAAGTGTGCACACTGAACTGTTAGAATGAGTGTGCCCACATGGAGGTGTACACACTGAACTGTTAGAATGAGTGTGCCTACATGGAGTTGTGCACACTGAACTGTTAGAATGAGTGTGCCCACATGGAGGTGTGCACACTGAACTGTTAGAATGAGTGTGCCAACATGGAGGTGTGCACACTCAACGGTTAGAATGAGTGTGACCACATGGAGGTGTGCACACTGAACTGTTAAAATGAGTGGGACCACATGGAGGTGTGAACACTGAACTGTTTGAATGAGTGTGCCCACATGGAGGTGTGCACACTGAACTGTTAGAATGAGTGTGTGCACATGGAGGTGTGCACACTGAACTGTTAGAATGAGTGTGTCCACATGGAGGTGTGCACACTGAACTGTTAGAATATGTCCACATGGAGGTGTGCACACTGAACTGTTAGAATGAGTGTGTCCACATGGAGGTGTGCACACTGAACTGTTAGAATGTGTGTGTCCACATGGAGGTGTGCACACTGAACTGTTAGAATGAGTGTGTCCACATGGAGGTGTGCACACTGAACTTTTAGAATGAGTGTGTCCCTGTGGAGGTGTGCACACTGTACTGTTAGAATGAGTGTGTCCACATGGAGGTGTGCACACTGAACTGTTATAATGAGTGTGTCCACATGGAGGTGTGCACACTGAACTGTTAGAATGACTGTGCCCACATGGGGTTAGCACACTGAACTGTTAGAATGAGTGTGTCCCTGTGGAGGTGTGCACACTGAACAGTTAGAATGAGTGTGTCCACAAGGAAGTGTGCACACTGAACTGTTAGAATGAGTGTGTCCATATGGAGGTGTTCACACTGAACTGTTAGATTGAGTGTGTCCCTGTGGAGGTGTGCACACTGAAATGTTAGAATGAGTGTGTCCACATGGAGGTGTGCACACTGAACTGTTAGAATGAGTGTGTCCACATGGAGGTGTGCACACTGAACTGTTAGAATGAGTGTGTCCCTGTGGAGGTGTGCACACTGAAATGTTAGAATGAGTGTGTCCACATGGAGGTGTGCACACTGAACTGTTAGAATGAGTGTGCCCACATGGAGTTGTGAACAATGAACTGTTAGAATGAGTGTGTCCACATGGAGGTGTGCACACTGAATTCTTAGACTGAGTGTGTCCACATGGAGGTGTGCACACTGAACTGTTAGAATGAGTGTGTCCACATGGAGGTGTGCACACTGAACTTTTAGAATGAGTGTGTCCCTGTGGAGTTGTGCACACTGTACTGTTACAATGAGTGTGTCCACATGGAGGTGTGCACACAAAACTGTTAGAATGATTGTGTCCACATGGAGGTGTGCACACTGAACTGTTAGAATGAGTGTGTCCCTGTGGAGGTGTGCACACTGAACTGTGAGAATGAGTGTGTCCACATGGAGGTGTGCACACGGAACTGTTAGAATGAGTGTGTCCACATGGACGTGTGCACACTGAACTGTTAGAATGAGTGTGCCTACATGGAGTTGTGCACACTGAACTGTTAGAATGAGTGTGCCCACATGGAAGTGTTCACACTGAACTGTTAGAATGAGTGTGCCCACATGGAGGTGTGCACACTGAACTGTTAGAATGAGTGTGCCAACATGGAGGTGTGCACACTGATCTGTTAGAGTGAGTGTGACCACATGGAGGTGTGCACACTGAACTGTTAGAATGAGTGTGCCCACATGGAGGTGTGAACACTGAACTGTTTGAATGAGTGTGCCCACAGGGAGGTGTGCACACTGAACTGTTAGAATGAGTGTGTCCACATGGAGGTGTGCACACTGAACTGTTAGAATGAGTGTGCCCACATGGAGTTGTGCACACTGAACTGTTAGAATGAGTGTGCCCACATGGAGGTGTGCACAATGAACTGTTAGAATGAGTGTGCCCACATGGAGGTGTGCACACTGAACTGTTAGAATGAGTGTGTCCACATAGAGGTGTGCACACTGAACTGTTAGAATGAGTGTGTCCACATGGAGGTGTGCACACTGAACTGTTAGAATATGTCCACATGGAGGTGTGCACACTGAACTGTTAGAATGAGTGTGCCCACATGGAGGTGTGCACACTGAACTGCTAGAATGAGTGTGTCCACTTGGAGGTGTGCACACTGAACTGTTAGATTGAGTGTGTCCACATGAAAGTGTGCACACTGAACTGTTAGAATGAGTGTGCCCACATGGAGGTGTACACACTGAACTGTTAGAATGAGTGTGCTTACATGGAGTTGTGCACACTGAACTGTTAGAATGAGTGTGCCCACATGGAGGTGTGCACACTGAACTGTTAGAATGAGTGTGCCAACATGGAGGTGTGCACACTGAACTGTTAGAATGAGTGTGTCCACATGGAGTTGTACACACTGAACTGTTAGATTTAGTGTATCCCTGTGGAGATATGCACACTGAACTGTTAGAATGAGTGTGTCCACATGGACGTGTGCACACTGAACTGTTAGAATGAGTGTGTCCACATGGAAGTGTGCACACTGAACTGTTAGAATGAGTGTGCCCACATGGAGATGTACACACTGAACTGTTAGAATGAGTGTGCCTACATGGAGTTGTGCACACTGAACTGTTAGAATGAGTGTGCCCACATGGAGGTGTGCACACTGAACTGTTAGAATGAGTGTGCCAACATGGAGGTGTGCACACTGAACGGTTAGAATGAGTGTGACCACATGGAGGTGTGCACACTGAACTGTTAAAATGAGTGGGACCACATGGAGGTGTGAACACTGAACTGTTTGAATGAGTGTGCCCACATGGAGGTGTGCACACTGAACTGTTAGAATGAGTGTGTGCACATGGAGGTGTGCACACTGAACTGTTAGAATGAGTGTGTCCACATGGAGGTGTGCACACTGAACTGTTAGAATATGTCCACATGGAGGTGTGCACACTGAACTGTTAGAATGAGTGTGTCCACATGGAGGTGTGCACACTGAACTGTTAGAACGAGTGTGTCCACATGGAGGTGTGCACACTGAACTGTTAGAATGAGTGTGTCCACATGGAGGTGTGCACACTGAACTGTTAGAATGAGTGTGTCCCTGTGGAGGTGTGCACACTGAAATGTTAGAATGAGTGTGTCCACATGGAGGTGTGCACACTGAACTGTTAGAATGAGTGTGTCCACATGGAGGTGTGCACACTGAACTGTTAGAATATGTCCACATGGAGGTGTGCACACTGTACTGTTAGAATGAGTGTGCACACATGGAGGTGTGCACACTGAACTGTTAGAATGAGTGTGCCCACATGGAGGTGTGCACACTGAACTGTTGGAGTGAGTGTGTCCACATGGAGGTGTGCACACTGAACTGTTAGAATGAGTGTGTCCACATGGAGTTGTGCACACTGAACTGTTAGAATTAGTGTATCCCTGTGGAGATGTGCACACTGAACTGTTAGAATGAGTGTGTCCACATGGAGGTGTGCACACTGAACTGTTAGAATGAGTGTGTCCACATGGAAGTTGTGCACACTGAACTGTTAGAATATGTCCTCATGGAGGTGTGCACACTGTACTGTTAGAATGAGTGTGTCCACATGGAGGTGTGCACACTGAACTGTTAGAATGAGTGTGTCCACATGGAGGTGTGCACACTGAACTGTTAGAATGAGTGTGCCCACATGGAGGTGTGCAGACTGAACTGTTAGAATGAGTGTGCCCACATGGAGGTGTGCACACTTAACTGTTAGAATGACTGTGCCCACTTGGGGTTAGCACAATGAACTGTTAGAATGAGTGTGTCCCTGTGGAGGTGTGCACACGGAACAGTTAGAATGAGTTTGTCCACATGGAAGTGTGCACACTGAACTGTTAGAATGAGTGTGTCCATAGGGAGGTGTGCACACTGAACTGTTAGAATGAGTGTGCCCACATGGAGGTGTGCACACTGAACTGTTAGAATGAGTGTGTCCACATGGAGGTGTGCACACTGAATTCTTAGAATGAGTGTGTCCACATGGAGGTGTGCACACTGAACTGATAGAATGAGTGTGTCCACATGGAGGTGTGCACACTGAACTTTTAGAATGAGTGTGTCCCTGTGGAGTTGTGCACACTGTACTGTTAGAATGAGTGTGTCCACATGGAGGTGTGCACACTGAACTGTTAGAATGAGTGTGTCCACATGGAGGTGTGCACACTGAACTGTTAGAATGACTGTGCCCACATGGGGTTAGCACAATGAACTGTTAGAATGAGTGTGTCCCTGTGGAGGTGTGCACACTGAACAGTTAGAATTAGTGTGTCCACATGGAGGTGTGCACACTGAACTGTTAGAATGAGTGTGCCCACATGGAGGTGTGCACACTGAACTGTTAGAATGAGTGTGCCCACATGTAGTTGTGCACATGAACTGCTAGAATGACTGTGTACACATGGAGGTGTGCACACTGAACTGTTAGAATGACTGTGCCCACATGGAGGTGTGCACTTTGAACTGTTAGAATGACTGTGTCCCTGTGGAGGTGTGCACACTGAACTGTTAGAATGACTGTGTCCACATGAAGGTGTGCACACTGAACTGTTAGAATGAGTGTGTTCACATGGTGGTGTGCACACTGAACTGTTAGAATGACTGTGCCCACATGGAGGTGTGCACTTTGAACTGTTAGAATGAGTGTGTCCACATGGAGGTGTGCACAGTGAACTGTTAGAATGAGTGTGTCCACATGGAGGTGTGCACACTGAACTGTTAGAATGAGTGTGTCCACATGGAGATGTGCACACTGAACTGATAGAATGTGTGTGTCCACATGGAGGTGTGCACACTGAACTGTTAGAATGACTGTGCCCACATGGAAGTGTGCACACTGAACTGTTAGAATGAGTGTGCCCACATGGAGGTGTGCACACTGAACTGTTAGAATGAGTGTGCCCACATGGAAGTGTGCACACTGAACTGTTAGAATGAGTGTGCCCACATGGAGGTGTGCACACTGAACTGTTAGAATGAGTGTGCCCACATGGAGGTGTGAACACTGAACTGTTAGAATGAGTGTGCCCACATGGAGGTGTGCACACTGAACTGTTAGAATGAGTGTGCCCACATGGATGTGTGCACACTGAACTGTTAGAATGAGTGTGTCCACATGGAGGTGTGCACACTGAACTGTTGGAATGAGTGTGTCCCTGTGGAGGTGTGCACACTGAAATGTTAGAATGAATGTGTCCACATGGAGGTGTGAACACTGAACTGTTAGAATGAGTTTGCCCACATGGAGGTGTGCACACTGAACTGTTAGAATGAGTGTGTCCACATGGAGGTGTGCACACTGAACTGATAGAATGAGTGTGTCCCTGTGGAGGTGTGCACACTGAAATGTTAGAATGAGTGTGTCCACATGGAGGTGTGCACACTGAACTGTTAGAATGAGTGTGCCCACATGGAGGTGTGAACACTGAACTGTTAGAATTAGTGTGTCCACATGGAGGTGTGCACACTGAATTCTTAGAATGAGTGTGTCCACATGGAGTTGTGCACACTGAACTGTTAAATTAGTGTGTCCACATGGAGGTGTGCACACTGAACTTTTAGAATGAGTGTGTCCCTGTGGAGTTGTGCACACTGTACTGTTAGAATGAGTGTGTCCACATGGAGGTGTGCACACTGAACTGTTAGAATGAGTGTGTCCACATGGAGGTGTGCACACTGAAGTGTTAGAATGACTGTGCCCACATAGGATTAGCACACTGAACTGTTAGAATGAGTGTGTCCCTGTGGAGGTGTGCACAATGAAGTGTTAGAATGAGTGTGTCCACATGGAAGTGTGCACACTGAACTGTTAGAATGAGTGTGTCCACATGGAGGTGTGCACACTGAACTGTTAGAATGAGTGTGTCCCTGTGGAGGTGTGCACACTGAACTGTTAGAATGAGTGTGTCCACATGGAGGTGTGCACACTGAATTCTTAGAATGAGTGTGTCCACATGGAGGTGTGCACACTGAACTGTTAGAATGAGTGTGTCCACATGGAGGTGTGCACACTGAACTTTTAGAATGAGTGTGTCCCTGTGGAGTTGTGCACACTGTACTGTTAGAATGAGTGTGTCCACATGGCGGTATGCACACTGAACTGTTAGAATGACTGTGCCCACATGGGGTTAGCACACTGAACTGTTAGAATGAGTGTGTCCCTGTGGAGGTGTGCACACTGAACTGTTAGAATGAGTGTGTCCACATGGAAGTGTGCACACTGAACTGTTAGAATGAGTGTGTCCACATGGAGGTGTGCACACTGAACTGTTAGAATGAGTGTGTCCCTGTGGAGGTGTGCACACTGAACTGTTAGAATGAGTGTGTCCACATGGAGGTGTGCACACTGAACTGTTAGAATGAGTGTGTCCCTGTGGAGGTGTGCACACTGAAATGTTAGAATGAGTGTGTCCACATGGAGGTGTGCACACTGAAGTGTTAGAATTTGTCCACATGGAGGTGTGCACACTGAATTGTTAGAATGAGTGTGTCCACATGGAGGTGTGCACACTGAACTGTTAGAATTAGTGTGCCCACATGGAGGTGTGCAGACTGAACTGTTAGAATGAGTGTGCCCACAGGGAGGTGTGCACACTGAACTGTTAGAATGAGTGTGCCCACATGGAGGTGTGAACACTGAACTGTTAGAATGAGTGTGCCCACATGGAGGTGTGCACACTGAACTGTTAGAATGAGTGTGTCCACATGGAGGTGTGCACACTGAACTGTTAGAATGAGTGTGCCCACATGGAGGTGTGAACACTGAACTGTTAGAATGAGTGTGCCCACATGGAGGTATGCACACTGAACTGTTAGAATGAGTGTGTCCACATGGAGGTGTGCACACTGAATTCTTAGAATGAGTGTGTCCACATGGAGGTGTGCACACTGAACTGTTAGAATGAGTGTGTCCACATGGAGGTGTGCACACTGAACTTTTAGAATGAGTGTGTCCCTGTGGAGGTGTGCACACTGTACTGTTAGAATGAGTGTGTCCACATGGTGGTGTGCACACTGAACTGTTAGAATGAGTGTGTCCACATGGAGGGGTGCACACTGAACTGTTAGAATGACTGTGCCCACATGGGGTTAGCACACTGAACTGTTAGAATGAGTGTGTCCCTGTGGAGGTGTGCACACTGAACAGTTAGAATGAGTGTGTCCACATGGAAGTGTGCACACTGAACTGTTAGAATGAGTGTGTCCACATGGACGTGTGCACACTGAACTGTTAGAATTAGTGTGTCCACATGGAGGTGTGCACACTGAACTGTTAGAATGAGTGTGCCCACATGGAGGTGTGAACACTGAACTGTTAGAATGAGTGTGCCCACATGGAGGTGTGCACACTGAACTGTTAGAATGAGTGTGCCCACATGGATGTGTGCACACTGAACTGTTGGAATGAGTGTGTCCCTGTGGAGGTGTGCACACTGAAATGTTAGAATGAATGTGTCCACATGGAGGTGTGAACACTGAACTGTTAGAATGAGTTTGCCCACATGGAGGTGTGCACACTGAACTGTTAGAATGAGTGTGTCCACATGGAGGTGTGCACACTGAACTGATAGAATGAGTGTGTCCCTGTGGAGGTGTGCACACTGAAATGTTAGAATGAGTGTGTCCACATGGAGGTGTGCACACTGAACTGTTAGAATGAGTGTGCCCACATGGAGGTGTGAACACTGAACTGTTAGAATTAGTGTGTCCACATGGAGGTGTGCACACTGAATTCTTAGAATGAGTGTGTCCACATGGAGTTGTGCACACTGAACTGTTAAATTAGTGTGTCCACATGGAGGTGTGCACACTGAACTTTTAGAATGAGTGTGTCCCTGTGGAGTTGTGCACACTGTACTGTTAGAATGAGTGTGTCCACATGGAGGTGTGCACACTGAACTGTTAGAATGAGTGTGTCCACATGGAGGTGTGCACACTGAAGTGTTAGAATGACTGTGCCCACATAGGATTAGCACACTGAACTGTTAGAATGAGTGTGTCCCTGTGGAGGTGTGCACAATGAAGTGTTAGAATGAGTGTGTCCACATGGAAGTGTGCACACTGAACTGTTAGAATGAGTGTGTCCACATGGAGGTGTGCACACTGAACTGTTAGAATGAGTGTGTCCCTGTGGAGTTGTGCACACTGTACTGTTAGAATGAGTGTGTCCACATGGCGGTATGCACACTGAACTGTTAGAATGACTGTGCCCACATGGGGTTAGCACACTGAACTGTTAGAATGAGTGTGTCCCTGTGGAGGTGTGCACACTGAACTGTTAGAATGAGTGTGACCACATGGAAGTGTGCACACTGAACTGTTAGAATGAGTGTGTCCACATGGAGGTGTGCACACTGAACTGTTAGAATGAGTGTGTCCCTGTGGAGGTGTGCACACTGAACTGTTAGAATGAGTGTGTCCACATGGAGGTGTGCACACTGAACTGTTAGAATGAGTGTGTCCCTGTGGAGGTGTGCACACTGAAATGTTAGAATGAGTGTGTCCACATGGAGGTGTGCACACTGAAGTGTTAGAATTTGTCCACATGGAGGTGTGCACACTGAATTGTTAGAATGAGTGTGTCCACATGGAGGTGTGCACACTGAACTGTTAGAATTAGTGTGCCCACATGGAGGTGTGCAGACTGAACTGTTAGAATGAGTGTGCCCACAGGGAGGTGTGCACACTGAACTGTTAGAATGAGTGTGCCCACATGGAGGTGTGCACACTGAACTGTTAGAATGAGTGTGCCCACATGGAGGTGTGCACACTGAACTGTTAGAATGAGTGTGTCCACATGGAGGTGTGCACACTGAACTGTTAGAATGAGTGTGCCCACATGGAGGTGTGAACACTGAACTGTTAGAATGAGTGTGCCCACATGGAGGTATGCACACTGAACTGTTAGAATGAGTGTGTCCACATGGAGGTGTGCACACTGAATTCTTAGAATGAGTGTGTCCACATGGAGGTGTGCACACTGAACTGTTAGAATGAGTGTGTCCACATGGAGGTGTGCACACTGAACTTTTAGAATGAGTGTGTCCCTGTGGAGGTGTGCACACTGTACTGTTAGAATGAGTGTGTCCACATGGTGGTGTGCACACTGAACTGTTAGAATGAGTGTGTCCACATGGAGGTGTGCACACTGAACTGTTAGAATGACTGTGCCCACATGGGGTTAGCACACTGAACTGTTAGAATGAGTGTGTCCCTGTGGAGGTGTGCACACTGAACAGTTAGAATGAGTGTGTCCACATGGAAGTGTGCACACTGAACTGTTAGAATGAGTGTGTCCACATGGACGTGTGCACACTGAACTGTTAGAATGAGTGTGTCCACATGGAGGTGTGCACACTGAACTGTTAGAATGAGTGTGCCCACATGGAGGTGTGCACACTGAACTGTTAGAATGAGTGTGCCCACATGGATGTGTGCACACTGAACTGTTAGAATGAGTGTGTCCACATGGAGGTGTGCACACTGACCTGTTAGAATGAGTGTGTCCCTGTGGAGGTGTGCACACTGAAATGTTAGAATGAATGTGTCCACATGGAGGTGTGCACACTGAACTGTTAGAATGAGTGTGCCCACATGGAGGTGTGCAGACTGAACTGTTAGAATGAGTGTGTCCACATGGAGGTGTGCACACTGAACTGTTAGAATATGTCCACATGGAGGTGTGCACACTGTATTGTTAGAATGAGTGTGTCCACATGGAGTTGTGCACACTGAAGTGTTAGAATGACTGTGTCCACATGAAGGTGTGCACACTGAACTGTTAGAATGAGTGTGCCCACATGGAGGTGAGCACACTGAACTGTTAGAATGAGTGTGTCCACATGGAGGTGTGCACACTGAACTGTTAGAATGAGTGTGTCCCTGTGGAGGTGTGCACACTGAAATGTTAGAATGAGTGTGTCCACATGGAGGTGTGCACACTGAACTGTTAGAATGAGTGTGTCCACATGGAGGTGTGCACACTGAAATGTTAGAATGAGTGTGTCCCTGTGGAGGTGTGCACACTGAAATGTTAGAATGAGTGTGTCCACTTGGAGGTGTGCACACTGAACTGTTAGAATGAGTGTGCACACATGGAGGTGTGTACACTGAACTTTTAGAATGAGTGTGCCCACATGGAGGTGTGAACACTGAACTGTTAGAATGAGTGTGCCCACATGGATGTGTGCACACTGAACTGTTAGAATGAGTGTGTCCACATGGATGTGTGCACACTGAACTGTTAGAATGAGTGTGTCCACATGGAGGTGTGCACACTGAACTGTTAGAGTGTGTCCACATGGAGGTGTGCACACTGAACTGTTAGAATGAGTGTATCCCTGTGGAGGTGTGCACACTGAACTGTTAGAATGAGTGTGTCCCTGTGGAGGTGTGCACACTGAAATGTTAGAATGAATGTGTCCACATGGAGGTGTGAACACTGAACTGTTAGAATGAGTTTGCCCACATGGAGGTGTGCACACTGAACTGTTAGAATGAGTGTGTCCACATGGAGGTGTGCACACTGAACTGTTAGAATGAGTGTGTCCCTGTGGAGTTGTGCACACTGAAATGTTAGAATGAGTGTGTCCACATGGAGGTGTGCACACTGAACTGTTAGAATGAGTGTGCCCACATGGAGGTGTGCACACTGAACTGTTAGAATGACTGTGCCCACATGGGATTAGCACACTGAACTGTTAGAATGAGTGTGTCCCTGTGGAGGTGTGCACACTGAACAGTTAGAATAAGTGTGTCCACAAGGAAGTGTGCACACTGAACTGTTAGAATGAGTGTGTCCACATGGAGGTGTGCACACTGAACTGTTAGAATGAGTGTGTCCCTGTGGAGGTGTGCACACTGAACTGTTAGAATGAGTGTGTCCACATGGAGGTGTGCACACTGAATTCTTAGAATGAGTGTGTCCACATGGAGGTGTGCACACTGAACTGTTAGAATGAGTGTGTCCACATGGAGGTGTGCACACTGAACTTTTAGAATGAGTGTGTCCCTGTGGAGTTGTGCACACTGTACTGTTAGAATGAGTGTGTCCACATATAGGTGTGCACACTGAACTGTTAGAATGAGTGTGTCCACATGGAGGTGTGCACACTGAACTGTTAGAATGACTGTGCCCACATGGGGTTAGCACACTGAACTGTTAGAATGAGTGTGTCCCTGTGGAGGTGTGCACACTGAAGTGTTAGAATTTGTCCACATGGAGGTGTGCACACTGAATTGTTAGAATTAGTGTGCCCACATGGAGGTGTGCAGACTGAACTGTTAAAATGAGTGTGCCCACAGGGAGGTGTGCACACTGAACTGTTAGAATGAGTGTGCCCACATGGAGGTGTGCACGCTGAACTGTTAGAATGAGTGTGCCCACATGGAGGTGTGCACACTGAACTGTTAGAATGAGTGTGTCCACATGGAGGTGTGCACACTGAACTGTTAGAATGAGTGTGTCCACATGGAGGTGTGCACACTGAACTGTTAGAATGAGTGTGTCCACATGGAGGTGTGCACACTGAACTGTTAGAATGAGTGTGTCCACATGGAGGTGTGCACACTGAACTGTTAGAATGAGTGTATCCCTGTGGAGATGTGCACACTGAACTGTTAGAATGAGTGTGTCCACATGGAGGTGTGCACACTGAACTTTTAGAATGAGTGTGTCCCTGTGGAGGTGTGCACACTGTACTGTTAGAATGAGTGTGTCCACATGGAGGTGTGCACACTGAACTGTTAGAATGAGTGTGTCCACATGGAGGTGTGCACACTGAACTTTTAGAATGACTGTGCCCACATGGGGTTAGCACACTGAACTGTTAGAATGAGTGTGTCCACATGGAGGTGTGCACACTGAACTGTTAGAATGAGTGTGTCCACATGGAAGTGTGCACACTGAACTGTTAGAATGAGTGTGTCCACATGGAGGTGTGCACACTGAACTGTTAGAATGAGTGTGTCCACATGGAGGTGTGCACACTGAACTGTTAGAATGAGTGTGTCCCTGTGGAGGTGTGCACACTGAACTGTTAGAATGAGTGTGTCCACATGGAGGTGTGCACACTGAACTGTTAGAATGAGTGTGTCCACATGGAGGTGTGCACACTGAACTTTTAGAATGAGTGTGTCCCTGTGGAGTTGTGCACACTGTACTGTTAGAATGAGTGTGTCCACATGGAGGTGTGCACACTGAACTGTTAGAATGAGTGTGTCCACATGGAGGTGTGCACACTGAACTGTTAGAATGACTGTGCCCACATGGGGTTAGCACACTGAACTGTTAGAATGAGTGTGTCCACATGGAGGTGTGCACACTCAACTGTTAGAATGAGTGTGTCCACATGGAGGTGTGCACACTGAACTGTTAGAATGAGTGTGTCCACATGGAGTTGTGCACACTGAACTGTTAGAATTAGTGTATCCCTGTGGAGATGTGCACACTGAACTGTTAGAATGAGTGTGTCCACATGGAGGTGTGCACACTTAACTGTTAGAATGAGTGTGTCCACATGGAGGTGTGCACACTGAACTGTTAGAATATGTCCACATGGAGGTGTGCACACTGTATTGTTAGAATGAGTGTGTCCACATGGAGTTGTGCACACTGAAGTGTTAGAATGACTGTGTCCACATGAAGGTGTGCACACTGAACTGTTAGAATGAGTGTGCCCACATGTAGTTGTGCACATGAACTGTTAGAATGACTGTGTACACATGGAGGTGTGCACACTGAACTGTTAGAATGACTGTGCCCACATGGAGGTGTGCACTTTGAACTGTTAGAATGACTGTGTCCCTGTGGAGGTGTGCACACTGAACTGTTAGAATGTGTGTGTCCACATGGAGGTGTGCACACTGAACTGTTAGAATGAGTGTGTCCACATGGAGGTGTGCACACTGAACTGTTAGAATGAGTGTGCCCACATGGAGGTGTGCAGACTGAACTGTTAGAATGAGTGTGCCCACAAGGAGGTGAGCACACTGAAATGTTAGAATGAGTGTGCCCACATGGAGGTGTGCACACTGAACTGTTAGAATGAGTGTGTCCACATGGAGGTGTGCACACTGAACTGTTAGAATGAGTGTGTCCCTGTGGAGGTGTGCACACTGAACTGTTAGAATGAGTGTGTCCACATGGAGGTGTGCACACTGAACTGTTAGAATGACTGTGCCCACATGGGGTTAGCACACTGAACTGTTAGAATGAGTGTGTCCCTGTGGAGGTGTGCACACTGAACTGTTAGAATGAGTGTGTCCACATGGAAGTGTGCACACTGAACTGTTAGAATGAGTGTGTCCACATGGAGGTGTGCACACTGAACTGTTAGAATGAGTGTGTCCCTGTGGAGGTGAGCACACTGAACTGTTAGAATGAGTTTGTCCACATGGAGGTGTGCACACTGAACTGTTAGAATGAGTGTGTCCCTGTGGAGGTGTGCACACTGAAATGTTAGAATGAGTGTGTCCACATGGAGGTGTGCACAGTGAAGTGTTAGAATTTGTCCACATGGAGGTGTGCACACTGAATTGTTAGAATTAGTGTGCCCACATGGAGGTGTGCAGACTGAACTGTTAGAATGAGTGTGCCCACAGGGAGGTGTGCACACTGAACTGTTAGAATGAGTGTGCCCACATGGAGGTGTGCACGCTGAACTGTTAGAATGAGTGTGCCCACATGGAGGTGTGAACACTGAACTGTTAGAATGAGTGTGCCCACATGGAGGTATGCACACTGAACTGTTAGAATGAGTGTGTCCACATGGAGGTGTGCACACTGAATTCTTAGAATGAGTGTGTCCACATGGAGGTGTGCACACTGAACTGTTAGAATGAGTGTGTCCACATGGAGGTGTGCACACTGAACTTTTAGAATGAGTGTGTCCCTGTGGAGGTGTGCACACTGTACTGTTAGAATGAGTGTGTCCACATGGAGGTGTGCACACTGAACTGTTAGAATGAGTGTGTCCACATGGAGGTGTGCACACTGAACTGTTAGAATGACTGTGCCCACATGGGGTTAGCACACTGAACTGTTAGAATGAGTGTGTCCACATGGAAGTGTGCACACTGAACTGTTAGAATGAGTGTGTCCACATGGAGGTGTGCACACTGAACTGTTAGAATGAGTGTGTCCACATGGAGGTGTGCACACTGAACTGTTAGAATGAGTGTGTCCCTGTGGAGGTGTGCACACTGAACTGTTAGAATGAGTGTGTCCACATGGAGGTGTGCACACTGAACTGTTAGAATGAGTGTGTCCACATGGAGGTGTGCACACTGAACTTTTAGAATGAGTGTGTCCCTGTGGAGTTGTGCACACTGTACTGTTAGAATGAGTGTGTCCACATGGAGGTGTGCACACTGAACTGTTAGAATGAGTGTGTCCACATGGAGGTGTGCACACTGAACTGTTAGAATGACTGTGCCCACATGGGGTTAGCACACTGAACTGTTAGAATGAGTGTGTCCACATGGAGGTGTGCACACTCAACTGTTAGAATGAGTGTGTCCACATGGAGGTGTGCACACTGAACTGTTAGAATGAGTGTGTCCACATGGAGTTGTGCACACTGAACTGTTAGAATTAGTGTATCCCTGTGGAGATGTGCACACTGAACTGTTAGAATGAGTGTGTCCACATGGAGGTGTGCACACTTAACTGTTAGAATGAGTGTGTCCACATGGAGGTGTGCACACTGAACTGTTAGAATATGTCCACATGGAGGTGTGCACACTGTATTGTTAGAAGGAGTGTGTCCACATGGAGTTGTGCACACTGAAGTGTTAGAATGACTGTGTCCACATGAAGGTGTGCACACTGAACTGTTAGAATGAGTGTACCCACATGTAGTTGTGCACATGAACTGTTAGAATGACTGTGTACACATGGAGGTGTGCACACAGAACTGTTAGAATGACTGTGCACACATGGAGGTGTGCACACTGAACTGTTAGAATGACTGTGTCCCTGTGGAGGTGTGCACACTGAACTGTTAGAATGACTGTGTCCCTGTGGAGGTGTGCACACTGAACTGTTAGAATGAGTGTGTCCACATGGAGGTGTGCACACTGAACTGTTAGAATGAGTGTGCCCACATGGAGGTGTGCAGACTGAACTGTTAGAATGAGTGTGCCCACAAGGAGGTGAGCACACTGAAATGTTAGAATGAGTGTGCCCACATGGAGGTGTTCACACTGAACTGTTAGAATGAGTGTGCCCACATGGAGGTGTGAACACTTAACTGTTAGAATGAGTGTGCCCACATGGAGGTGTGTACACTGAACTGTTAGAATGAGTGTGCCCACATGGAGGTGTGCACACTGAACTGTTAGAATGAGTGTGTCCACATGGAGGTGTGCACACTGAACTGTTAGAATGAGTGTGTCCCTGTGGAGGTGTGCACACTGAAATGTTAGAATGAGTGTGCCCACATGGAGGTATGCACACTGAACTGTTAGAATGAGTGTGTCCACATGGAGGTGTGCACACTGAATTCTTAGAATGAGTGTGTCCACATGGAGGTGTGCACACTGAACTGTTAGAATGAGTGTGTCCACATGGAGGTGTGCACACTGAACTTTTAGAATGAGTGTGTCCCTGTGGAGGTGTGCACACTGTACTGTTAGAATGAGTGTGTCCACATGGAGGTGTGCACACTGAACTGTTAGAATGAGTGTGTCCACATGGAGGTGTGCACACTGAACTTTTAGAATGACTGTGCCCACATGGGGTTAGCACACTGAACTGTTAGAATGAGTGTGTCCACATGGAGGTGTGCACACTGAACTGTTAGAATGAGTGTGTCCACATGGAAGTGTGCACACTGAACTGTTAGAATGAGTGTGTCCACATGGAGGTGTGCACACTGAACTGTTAGAATGAGTGTGTCCACATGGAGGTGTGCACACTGAACTGTTAGAATGAGTGTGTCCCTGTGGAGGTGTGCACACTGAACTGTTAGAATGAGTGTGTCCACATGGAGGTGTGCACACTGAACTGTTAGAATGAGTGTGTCCACATGGAGGTGTGCACACTGAACTTTTAGAATGAGTGTGTCCCTGTGGAGTTGTGCACACTGTACTGTTAGAATGAGTGTGTCCACATGGAGGTGTGCACACTGAACTGTTAGAATGAGTGTGTCCACATGGAGGTGTGCACACTGAACTGTTAGAATGACTGTGCCCACATGGAGTTAGCACACTGAACTGTTAGAACGAGTGTGTCCACATGGAGGTGTGCACACTCAACTGTTAGAATGAGTGTGTCCACATGGAGGTGTGCACACTGAACTGTTAGAATGAGTGTGTCCACATGGAGTTGTGCACACTGAACTGTTAGAATTAGTGTATCCCTGTGGAGATGTGCACACTGAACTGTTAGAATGAGTGTGCCCACATGGAGGTATGCACACTGAACTGTTAGAATGAGTGTGTCCACATGGAGGTGTGCACACTGAATTCTTAGAATGAGTGTGTCCACATGGAGGTGTGCACACTGAACTGTTAGAATGAGTGTGTCCACATGGAGGTGTGCACACTGAACTGTTAGAATATTTCAACATGGAGGTGTGCACACTGTATTGTTAGAATGAGTGTGTCCACATGGAGTTGTGCACACTGAAGTGTTAGAATGACTGTGTCCACATGAAGGTGTGCACACTGAACTGTTAGAATGAGTGTGCCCACATGTAGTTGTGCACATGAACTGTTAGAATGACTGTGTACACATGGAGGTGTGCACACTGAACTGTTAGAATGACTGTGCGCACATGGAGGTGTGCACTTTGAACTGTTAGAATGACTGTGTACCTGTGGAGGTGTGCACACTGAACTGTTAGAATGACTGTGTCCACATGAAGGTGTGCACACTGAACTGTTAGAATGAGTGTGTCCACATGGAGGTGTGCACACTGAACTGTTAGAATGACTGTGCCCACATGGAGGTGTGCACTTTGAACTGTTAGAATGAGTGTGTCCACATGGAGGTGTGCACAGTGAACTGTTAGAATGAGTGTGTCCACATGGAGGTGTGCACACTGAACTGTTAGAATGAGTGTGTCCACATGGAGATGTGCACACTGAACTGATAGAATGTGTGTGTCCACATGGAGGTGTGCACACTGAACTGTTAGAATGACTGTGCCCACATGGAAGTGTGCACACTGAACTGTTAGAATGAGTGTGCCCACATGGAGGTGTGCACACTGAACTGTTAGAATGAGTGTGCCCACATGGAAGTGTGCACACTGAACTATTAGAATGAGTGTGCCCACATGGAGGTGTGCACACAGAACTGTTAGAATGAGTGTGCCCACATGGAGGTGTGAACACTGAACTGTTAGAATGAGTGTGCCCACATGGAGGTGTGCACACTGAACTGTTAGAATGAGTGTGCCCACATGGATGTGTGCACACTGAACTGTTAGAATGAGTGTGTCCACATGGAGGTGTGCACACTGAACTGTTGGAATGAGTGTGTCCCTGTGGAGGTGTGCACACTGAAATGTTAGAATGAATGTGTCCTCATGGAGGTGTGAACACTGAACTGTTAGAATGAGTTTGCCCACATGGAGGTGTGCACACTGAACTGTTAGAATGAGTGTGTCCACATGGAGGTGTGCACACTGAACTGTTAGAATGAGTGTGCCCACATGGAGGTGTGAACACTGAACTGTTAGAATTAGTGTGTCCACATGGAGGTGTGCACACTGAATTCTTAGAATGAGTGTGTCCACATGGAGTTGTGCACACTGAACTGTTAAATTAGTGTGTCCACATGGAGGTGTGCACACTGAACTTTTAGAATGAGTGTGTCCCTGTGGAGTTGTGCACACTGTACTGTTAGAATGAGTGTGTCCACATGGAGGTGTGCACACTGAACTGTTAGAATGAGTGTGTCCACATGGAGGTTTGCACACTGAAGTGTTAGAATGACTGTGCCCACATAGGATTAGCACACTGAACTGTTAGAATGAGTGTGTCCCTGTGGAGGTGTGCACAATGAAGTGTTAGAATGAGTGTGTCCACATGGAAGTGTGCACACTGAACTGTTAGAATGAGTGTGTCCACATGGAGGTGTGCACACTGAACTGTTAGAATGAGTGTGTCCCTGTGGAGGTGTGCACACTGAACTGTTAGAATGAGTGTGTCCACATGGAGGTGTGCACACTGAATTCTTAGAATGAGTGTGTCCACATGGAGGTGTGCACACTGAACTGTTAGAATGAGTGTGTCCACATGGAGGTGTGCACACTGAACTTTTAGAATGAGTGTATCCCTGTGGAGTTGTGCACACTGTACTGTTAGAATGAGTGTGTCCACATGGAGGTGTGCACACTGAACTGTTAGAATGACTGTGCCCACATGGGGTTAGCACACTGAACTGTTAGAATGAGTGTGTCCCTGTGGAGGTGTGCACACTGAACTGTTAGAATGAGTGTGTCCACATGGAAGTGTGCACACTGAACTGTTAGAATGAGTGTGTCCACATGGAGGTGTGCACACTGAACTGTTAGAATTAGTGTGCCCACATGGAGGTGTGCAGACTGAACTGTTAGAATGAGTGTGCCCACAGGGAGGTGTGCACACTGAACTGTTAGAATGAGTGTGCCCACATGGAGGTGTGCACACTGAACTGTTAGAATGAGTGTGCCCACATGGAGGTGTGCACACTGAACTGTTAGAATGAGTGTGTCCACATGGAGGTGTGCACACTGAACTGTTAGAATGAGTGTGCCCACATGGAGGTGTGAACACTGAACTGTTAGAATGAGTGTGCCCACATGGAGGTATGCACACTGAACTGTTAGAATGAGTGTGTCCACATGGAGGTGTGCACACTGAATTCTTAGAATGAGTGTGTCCACATGGAGGTGTGCACACTGAACTGTTAGAATGAGTGTGTCCACATGGAGGTGTGCACAATGAACTTTTAGAATGAGTGTGTCCCTGTGGAGGTGTGCACACTGTACTGTTAGAATGAGTGTGTCCACATGGTGGTGTGCACACTGAACTGTTAGAATGAGTGTGTCCACATGGAGGTGTGCACACTGAACTGTTAGAATGACTGTGCCCACATGGGGTTAGCACACTGAACTGTTAGAATGAGTGTGTCCCTGTGGAGGTGTGCACACTGAACAGTTAGAATGAGTGTGTCCACATGGAAGTGTGCACACTGAACTGTTAGAATGAGTGTGTCCACATGGAGGTGTGCACACTGAACTGTTAGAATGAGTGTGTCCACATGGAGGTGTGCACACTGAACTGTTAGAATGAGTGTGACCACATGGAGGTGTGCACACTGAACTGTTAGAATGAGTGTGCCCACATGGATGTGTGCACACTGAACTGTTAGAATGAGTGTGTCCACATGGAGGTGTGCACACTGACCTGTTAGAATGAGTGTGTCCCTGTGGAGGTGTACACACTGAAATGTTAGAATGAATGTGTCCACATGGAGGTGTGCACACTGAACTGTTAGAATGAGTGTGCCCACATGGAGGTGTGCAGACTGAACTGTTAGAATGAGTGTGCCCACATGGAGGTGTGCACACTGAACTGTTAGAATGAGTGTGCCCACATGGAGGTGTGAACACTGAACTGTTAGAATGAGTGTGCCCACATGGTGGTGTGCACACTGAACTGTTAGAATGAGTGTGCCCACATGGAGGTGAGCACACTGAACTGTTAGAATGAGTGTGTCCACATGGAGGTGTGCACACTGAACTGTTAGAATGAGTGTGTCCCTGTGGAGGTGTGCACACTGAAATGTTAGAATGAGTGTGTCCACATGGAGGTGTGCACACTGAACTGTTAGAATGAGTGTGTCCACATGGAGGTGTGCACACTGAAATGTTAGAATGAGTGTGTCCCTGTGGAGGTGTGCACACTGAAATGTTAGAATGAGTGTGTCCACTTGGAGGTGTGCACACTGAACTGTTAGAATGAGTGTGCACACATGGAGGTGTGCACACTGAACTTTTAGAATGAGTGTGCCCACATGGAGGTGTGAACACTGAACTGTTAGAATGAGTGTGCCCACATGGATGTGTGCACACTGAACTGTTAGAATGAGTGTGTCCACATGGATGTGTGCACACTGAACTGTTAGAATGAGTGTGTCCACATGGAGGTGTGCACACTGAACTGTTAGAGTGTGTCCACATGGAGGTGTGCACACTGAACTGTTAGAATGAGTGTATCCCTGTGGAGGTGTGCACACTGAACTGTTAGAATGAGTGTGTCCCTGTGGAGGTGTGCACACTGAAATGTTAGAATGAATGTGTCCACATGGAGGTGTGAACACTGAACTGTTAGAATGAGTTTGCCCACATGGAGGTGTGCACACTGAACTGTTAGAATGAGTGTGTCCACATGGAGGTGTGCACACTGAACTGTTAGAATGAGTGTGTCCCTGTGGAGTTGTGCACACTGAAATGTTAGAATGAGTGTGTCCACATGGAGGTGTGCACACTGAACTGTTAGAATGAGTGTGCCCACATGGAGGTGTGCACACTGAACTGTTAGAATGACTGTGCCCACATGGGATTAGCACACTGAACTGTTAGAATGAGTGTGTCCCTGTGGAGGTGTGCACACTGAACAGTTAGAATAAGTGTGTCCACAAGGAAGTGTGCACACTGAACTGTTAGAATGAGTGTGTCCACATGGAGGTGTGCACACTGAACTGTTAGAATGAGTGTGTCCCTGTGGAGGTGTGCACACTGAACTGTTAGAATGAGTGTGTCCACATGGAGGTGTGCACACTGAATTCTTAGAATGAGTGTGTCCACATGGAGGTGTGCACACTGAACTGTTAGAATGAGTGTGTCCACATGGAGGTGTGCACACTGAACTTTTAGAATGAGTGTGTCCCTGTGGAGTTGTGCACACTGTACTGTTAGAATGAGTGTGTCCACATGGAGGTGTGCACACTGAACTGTTAGAATGAGTGTGTCCACATGGAGGTGTGCACACTGAACTGTTAGAATGACTGTGCCCACATGGGGTTAGCACACTGAACTGTTAGAATGAGTGTGTCCCTGTGGAGGTGTGCACACTGAAGTGTTAGAATTTGTCCACATGGAGGTGTGCACACTGAATTGTTAGAATTAGTGTGCCCACATGGAGGTGTGCAGACTGAACTGTTAAAATGAGTGTGCCCACATGGAGGTGTGCAGACTGAACTGTTAGAATGAGTGTGCCCACAAGGAGGTGAGCACACTGAAATGTTAGAATGAGTGTGCCCACATGGAGGTGTTCACACTGAACTGTTAGAATGAGTGTGCCCACATGGAGGTGTGAACACTTAACTGTTAGAATGAGTGTGCCCACATGGAGGTGTGTACACTGAACTGTTAGAATGAGTGTGCCCACATGGAGGTGTGCACACTGAACTGTTAGAATGAGTGTGTCCACATGGAGGTGTGCACACTGAACTGTTAGAATGAGTGTGTCCCTGTGGAGGTGTGCACACTGAAATGTTAGAATGAGTGTGCCCACATGGAGGTATGCACACTGAACTGTTAGAATGAGTGTGTCCACATGGAGGTGTGCACACTGAATTCTTAGAATGAGTGTGTCCACATGGAGGTGTGCACACTGAACTGTTAGAATGAGTGTGTCCACATGGAGGTGTGCACACTGAACTTTTAGAATGAGTGTGTCCCTGTGGAGGTGTGCACACTGTACTGTTAGAATGAGTGTGTCCACATGGAGGTGTGCACACTGAACTGTTAGAATGAGTGTGTCCACATGGAGGTGTGCACACTGAACTTTTAGAATGACTATGCCCACATGGGGTTAGCACACTGAACTGTTAGAATGAGTGTGTCCACATGGAGGTGTGCACACTGAACTGTTAGAATGAGTGTGTCCACATGGAAGTGTGCACACTGAACTGTTAGAATGAGTGTGTCCACATGGAGGTGTGCACACTGAACTGTTAGAATGAGTGTGTCCACATGGAGGTGTGCACACTGAACTGTTAGAATGAGTGTGTCCCTGTGGAGGTGTGCACACTGAACTGTTAGAATGAGTGTGTCCACATGGAGGTGTGCACACTGAACTGTTAGAACGAGTGTGTCCACATGGAGGTGTGCACACTCAACTGTTAGAATGAGTGTGTCCACATGGAGGTGTGCACACTGAACTGTTAGAATGAGTGTGTCCACATGGAGTTGTGCACACTGAACTGTTAGAATTAGTGTATCCCTGTGGAGATGTGCACACTGAACTGTTAGAATGAGTGTGTCCACATGGAGGTGTGCACACTTAACTGTTAGAATGAGTATGTCCACATGGAGGTGTGCACACTGAACTGTTAGAATATGTCCACATGGAGGTGTGCACACTGTATTGTTAGAAGGAGTGTGTCCACATGGAGTTGTGCACACTGAAGTGTTAGAATGACTGTGTCCACATGAAGGTGTGCACACTGAACTGTTAGAATGAGTGTGCCCACATGTAGTTGTGCACATGAACTGTTAGAATGACTGTGTACACATGGAGGTGTGCACACTGAACTGTTAGAATGACTGTGCCCACATGGAGGTGTGCACTTTGAACTGTTAGAATGACTGTGTCCCTGTGGAGGTGTGCACACTGAACTGTTAGAATGTGTGTGTCCACATGGAGGTGTGCACACTGAACTGTTAGAATGAGTGTGTCCACATGGAGGTGTGCACACTGAACTGTTAGAATGAGTGTGCCCACATGGAGGTGTGCAGACTGAACTGTTAGAATGAGTGTGCCCACAAGGAGGTGAGCACACTGAAATGTTAGAATGAGTGTGCCCACATGGAGGTGGTCACACTGAACTGTTAGAATGAGTGTGCCCACATGGAGGTGTGAACACTTAACTGTTAGAATGAGTGTGCCCACATGGAGGTGTGTACACTGAACTGTTAGAATGAGTGTGTCCACATGGAGGTGTGCACACTGAACTGTTAGAATGAGTGTGTCCACATGGAGGTGTGCACACTGAACTGTTAGAATGAGTGTGTCCACATGGAGGTGTGCACACTGAACTGTTAGAATGAGTGTGTCCACATGGAGGTGTGCACACTTAACTGTTAGAATGAGTGTGTCCACATGGAGGTGTGCACACTGAACTGTTAGAATATGTCCACATGGAGGTGTGCACACTGTATTGTTAGAATGAGTGTGTCCACATGGAGTTGTGCACACTGAAGTGTTAGAATGACTGTGTCCACATGAAGGTGTGCACACTGAACTGTTAGAATGAGTGTGCCCACATGTAGTTGTGCACATGAACTGTTAGAATGACTGTGTACACATGGAGGTGTGCACACTGAACTGTTAGAATGACTGTGCCCACATGGAGGTGTGCACTTTGAACTGTTAGAATGACTGTGTCCCTGTGGAGGTGTGCACACTGAACTGTTAGAATGTGTGTGTCCACATGGAGGTTTGCACACTGAACTGTTAGAATGAGTGTGTCCACATGGAGGTGTGCACACTGAACTGTTAGAATGAGTTTGCCCACATGGAGGTGTGCAGACTGAACTGTTAGAATGAGTGTGCCCACAAGGAGGTTAGCACACTGAAATGTTAGAATGAGTGTGCCCACATGGAGGTGTTCACACTGAACTGTTAGAATGAGGGTGCCCACATGGAGGTGTGAACACTGAACTGTTAGAATGAGTGTGCCCACATGGAGGTGTGTACACTGAACTGTTAGAATGAGTGTGCCCACATGGAGGTGTGCACACTGAACTGTTAGAATGAGTGTGTCCACATGGAGGTGTGCACACTGAACTTTTAGAATGAGTGTGTCCCTGTGGAGTTGTGCACACTGTACTGTTAGAATGAGTGTGTCCACATGGAGGTGTGCACACTGAACTGTTAGAATGAGTGTGTCCACATGGAGGTGTGCACACTGAATTGTTAGAATGACTGTGCCCACATGGGGTTAGCACACTGAACTGTTAGAATGAGTGTGTCCCTGTGGAGGTGTGCACACTGAACTGTTAGAATGAGTGTGTCCACATGGAAGTGTGCACACTGAACTGTTAGAATGAGTGTGTCCACATGGAGGTGTGCACACTGAACTGTTAGAATGACTGTGCCCACATGGGGTTAGCACACTGAACTGTTAGAATGAGTGTGTTCCTGTGGAGTTGTGCACACTGAACTGTTAGAATGAGTGTGTCCACATGGAGGTGTGCACACTGAAGTGTTAGAATTTGTCCACATGGAGGTGTGCACACTGAATTGTTAGAATGAGTGTGTCCACATGGAGGTGTGCACACTGAACTGTTAGAATGAGTGTGCCCACATGGAGGTGTGCACACTGAACTGTTAGAATGAGTGTGCCCACATGGAGGTGTGCACACTGAACTGTTAGAATGAGTGTGCCCACATGGAGGTGTGCACACTGAACTGTTAGAATGAGTGTGTCCACATGGAGGTGTGCACACTGAACTGTTAGAATGAGTGTGCCCACATGGAGGTGTGAACACTGAACTGTTAGAATGAGTGTGCCCACATGGAGGTATGCACACTGAACTGTTAGAATGAGTGTGTCCACATGGAGGTGTGCACACTGAATTCTTAGAATGAGTGTGTCCACATGGAGGTGTGCAGACTGAAATGTTAGAATGAGTGTGTCCACATGGAGGTGTGCACACTGAACTGTTAGAATATTTCAACATGGAGGTGTGCACACTGTATTGTTAGAATGAGTGTGTCCACATGGAGTTGTGCACACTGAAGTGTTAGAATGACTGTGTCCACATGAAGGTGTGCACACTGAACTGTTAGAATGAGTGTGCCCACATGTAGTTGTGCACATGAACTGTTAGAATGACTGTGTACACATGGAGGTGTGCACACTGAACTGTTAGAATGACTGTGCCCACATGGAGGTGTGCACTTTGAACTGTTAGAATGACTGTGTCCCTGTGGAGGTGTGCACACTGAACTGTTAGAATGACTGTGTCCACATGAAGGTGTGCACACTGAACTGTTAGAATGAGTGTGTTCACATGGTGGTGTGCACACTGAACTGTTAGAATGACTGTGCCCACATGGAGGTGTGCACTTTGAACTGTTAGAATGAGTGTGTCCACATGGAGGTGTGCACAGTGAACTGTTAGAATGAGTGTGTCCACATGGAGGTGTGCACACTGAACTGTTAGAATGAGTGTGTCCACATGGAGATGTGCACACTGAACTGATAGAATGTGTGTGTCCACATGGAGGTGTGCACACTGAACTGTTAGAATGACTGTGCCCACATGGAAGTGTGCACACTGAACTGTTAGAATGAGTGTGCCCACATGGAGGTGTGCACACTGAACTGTTAGAATGAGTGTGCCCACATGGAAGTGTGCACACTGAACTGTTAGAATGAGTGTGCCCACATGGAGGTGTGCACACTGAACTGTTAGAATGAGTGTGCCCACATGGAGGTGTGAACACTGAACTGTTAGAATGAGTGTGCCCACATGGAGGTGTGCACACTGAACTGTTATAATGAGTGTGTCCACATGGAGGTGTGCACACTGAACTGTTGGAATGAGTGTGTCCCTGTGGAGGTGTGCACACTGAAATGTTAGAATGAATGTGTCCACATGGAGGTGTGAACACTGAACTGTTAGAATGAGTTTGCCCACATGGAGGTGTGCACACTGAACTGTTAGAATGAGTGTGTCCACATGGAGGTGTGCACACTGAACTGATAGAATGAGTGTGTCCCTGTGGAGGTGTGCACACTGAAATGTTAGAATGAGTGTGTCCACATGGAGGTGTGAACACTGAACTGTTAGAATTAGTGTGTCCACATGGAGGTGTGCACACTGAATTCTTAGAATGAGTGTGTCCACATGGAGTTGTGCACACTGAACTGTTAAATTAGTGTGTCCACATGGAGGTGTGCACACTGAACTTTTAGAATGAGTGTGTCCCTGTGGAGTTGTGCACACTGTACTGTTAGAATGAGTGTGTCCACATGGAGGTGTGCACACTGAACTGTTAGAATGAGTGTGTCCACATGGAGGTGTGCACACTGAAGTGTTAGAATGACTGTGCCCACATAGGATTAGCACACTGAACTGTTAGAATGAGTGTGTCCCTGTGGAGGTGTGCACAATGAAGTGTTAGAATGAGTGTGTCCACATGGAAGTGTGCACACTGAACTGTTAGAATGAGTGTGTCCACATGGAGGTGTGCACACTGAACTGTTAGAATGAGTGTGTCCCTGTGGAGGTGTGCACACTGAACTGTTAGAATGAGTGTGTCCACATGGAGGTGTGCACACTGAATTCTTAGAATGAGTGTGTCCACATGGAGGTGTGCACACTGAACTGTTAGAATGAGTGTGTCCACATGGAGGTGTGCACACTGAACTTTTAGAATGAGTGTGTCCCTGTGGAGTTGTGCACACTGTACTGTTAGAATGAGTGTGTCCACATGGCGGTATGCACACTGAACTGTTAGAATGACTGTGCCCACATGGGGTTAGCACACTGAACTGTTAGAATGAGTGTGTCCCTGTGGAGGTGTGCACACTGAACTGTTAGAATGAGTGTGTCCACATGGAAGTGTGCACACTGAACTGTTAGAATGAGTGTGTCCACATGGAGGTGTGCACACTGAACTGTTAGAATGAGTGTGTCCCTGTGGAGGTGTGCACACTGAACTGTTAGAATGAGTGTGTCCACATGGAGGTGTGCACACTGAACTGTTAGAATGAGTGTGTCCCTTTGGAGGTGTGCACACTGAAATGTTAGAATGAGTGTGTCCACATGGAGGTGTGCACACTGAAGTGTTAGAATTTGTCCACATGGAGGTGTGCACACTGAATTGTTAGAATGAGTGTGTCCACATGGAGGTGTGCACACTGAACTGTTAGAATGACTGTGCCCACATGGAGGTGTGCAGACTGAACTGTTAGAATGAGTGTGCCCACAGGGAGGTGTGCACACTGAACTGTTAGAATGAGTGTGCCCACATGGAGGTGTGCACACTGAACTGTTAGAATGAGTGTGCCCACATGGAGGTGTGCACACTGAACTGTTAGAATGAGTGTGTCCACATGGAGGTGTGCACACTGAACTGTTAGAATGAGTGTGCCCACATGGAGGTGTGAACACTGAACTGTTAGAATGAGTGTGCCCACATGGAGGTATGCACACTGAACTGTTAGAATGAGTGTGTCCACATGGAGGCGTGCACACTGAATTCTTAGAATGAGTGTGTCCACATGGAGGTGTGCACACTGAACTGTTAGAATGAGTGTGTCCACATGGAGGTGTGCACACTGAACTTTTAGAATGAGTGTGTCCCTGTGGAGGTGTGCACACTGTACTGTTAGAATGAGTGTGTCCACATGGTGGTGTGCACACTGAACTGTTAGAATGAGTGTGTCCACATGGAGTTGTGCACACTGAACTGTTAGAATGACTGTGCCCACATGGGGTTAGCACACTGAACTGTTAGAATGAGTGTGTCCCTGTGGAGGTGTGCACACTGAACAGTTAGAATGAGTGTGTCCACATGGAAGTGTGCACACTGAACTGTTAGAATGAGTGTGTCCACATGGAGGTGTGCACACTGAACTGTTAGAATGAGTGTGTCCACATGGAGGTGTGCACACTGAACTGTTAGAATGAGTGTGCCCACATGGAGGTGTGCACACTGAACTGTTAGAATGAGTGTGCCCACATGGATGTGTGCACACTGAACTGTTAGAATGAGTGTGTCCACATGGAGGTGTGCACACTGACCTGTTAGAATGAGTGTGTCCCTGTGGAGTTGTGCACACTGAAAAGTTAGAATGAATGTGTCCACATGGAGGTGTGCACACTGAACTGTTAGAATGAGTGTGCCCACATGGAGGTGTGCAGACTGAACTGTTAGAATGAGTGTGTCCACATGGAGGTGTGCACACTGAACTGTTAGAATATGTCCACATGGAGGTGTGCACACTGTATTGTTAGAATGAGTGTGTCCACATGGAGTTGTGCACACTGAAGTGTTAGAATGACTGTGTCCACATGAAGGTGTGCACACTGAACTGTTAGAATGAGTGTGCCCACATGTAGTTGTGCACATGAACTGTTAGAATGACTGTGTACACTTGGAGGTGTGCACACTGAACTGTTAGAATGACTGTGCGCACATGGAGGTGTGCACTTTGAACTGTTAGAATGACTGTGTCCCTGTGGAGGTGTGCACACTGAACTGTTAGAATGTGTGTGTCCACATGGAGGTGTGCACACTGAACTGTTAGAATGAGTGTGTCCACATGGAGGTGTGCAGACTGAACTGTTAGAATGAGTGTGCCCACAAGGAGGTTAGCACACTGAAATGTTAGAATGAGTGTGCCCACATGGAGGTGTTCACACTGAACTGTTAGAATGAGTGTGCCCACATGGAGGTGTGAACACTGAACTGTTAGAATGAGTGTGCCCACATGGAGGTGTGTACACTGAACTGTTAGAATGAGTGTGCCCACATGGAGGTGTGCACACTGAACTCTTAGAATGAGTGTGTCCACATGGAGGTGTGCACACTGAACTTTTAGAATGAGTGTGTCCCTGTGGAGTTGTGCACACTGTACTGTTAGAATGAGTGTGTCCACATGGAGGTGTGCACACTGAACTGTTAGAATGAGTGTGTCCACATGGAGGTGTGCACACTGAACTGTTAGAATGACTGTGCCCACATGGGGTTAGCACACTGGACTGTTAGAATGAGTGTGTCCCTGTGGAGGTGTGCACACTGAACTGTTAGAATGAGTGTGTCCACATGGAAGTGTGCACACTGAACTGTTAGAATGAGTGTGTCCACATGGAGGTGTGCACACTGAACTGTTAGAATGACTGTGCCCACATGGGGTTAGCACACTGAACTGTTAGAATGAGTGTGTTCCTGTGGAGTTGTGCACACTGAACTGTTAGAATGAGTGTGTCCACATGGAAGTGTGCACACTGAACTGTTATAATGAGTGTGTCCACATGTAAGTGTGCACACTGAACTGTTAGAATGAGTGTGTCCCTGTGGAGTTGTGCACACTGAACTGTTAGAATAAGTGTGTCCACATGGAGGTGTGCACACTGAACTGTTAGAATGAGTGTGTCCCTGTGGAGGTGTGCACACTGAAATGTTAGCATGAGTGTGTCCACATGGAGGTGTGCACACTGAAGTGTTAGAATTTGTCCACATGGAGGTGTGCACACTGAATTGTTAGAATGAGTGTGTCCACATGGAGGTGTGCACACTGAACTGTTAGAATGAGTGTGCCCACATGGAGGTGTGCACACTGAACTGTTAGAATGAGTGTGCCCACATGGAGGTGTGCACACTGAACTGTTAAAATGAGTGTGCCCACAGGGAGGTGTGCACACTGAACTGTTAGAATGAGTGTGTCCACATGGAGGTGTGCACACTGAACGGTTAGAATGAGTGTGTCCACATGGAGGTGTGAACACTGAACTGTTAGAATGAGTGTGCCCACATGGAGGTATGCACACTGAACTGTTAGAATGAGTGTGTCCACATGGAGGTGTGCACACTGAATTCTTAGAATGAGTGTGTCCACATGGAGGTGTGCAGACTGAACTGTTAGAATGAGTGTGTCCACATGGAGGTGTGCACACTGAACTGTTAGAATATTTCAACATGGAGGTGTGCACACTGTATTTTTAGAATGAGTGTGTCCACATGGAGTTGTGCACACTGAAGTGTTAGAATGACTGTGTCCACATGAAGGTGTGCACACTGAACTGTTAGAATGAGTGTTCCCACATGTAGTTGTGCACATGAACTGTTAGAATGACTGTGTACACATGGAGGTGTGCACACTGAACTGTTAGAATGACTGTGCGCACATGGAGGTGTGCACTTTGAACTGTTAGAATGACTGTGTACCTGTGGAGGTGTGCACACTGAACTGTTAGAATGACTGTGTCCACATGAAGGTGTGCACACTGAACTGTTAGAATGAGTGTGTCCACATGGAGGGGTGCACACTGAACTGTTAGAATGACTGTGCCCACATGGAGGTGTGCACTTTGAACTGTTAGAATGAGTGTGTCCACATGGAGGTGTGCACAGTGAACTGTTAGAATGAGTGTGTCCACATGGAGGTGTGCACACTGAACTGTTAGAATGAGTGTGTCCACATGGAGATGTGCACACTGAACTGATAGAATGTGTGTGTCCACATGGAGGTGTGCACACTGAACTGTTAGAATGACTGTGCCCACATGGAAGTGTGCACACTGAACTGTTAGAATGAGTGTGCCCACATGGAGGTGTGCACACTGAACTGTTAGAATGAGTGTGCCCACATGGAAGTGTGCACACTGAACTGTTAGAATGAGTGTGCCCACATGGAGGTGTGCACACAGAACTGTTAGAATGAGTGTGCCCACATGGAGGTGTGAACACTGAACTGTTAGAATGAGTGTGCCCACATGGAGGTGTGCACACTGAACTGTTAGAATGAGTGTGCCCACATGGATGTGTGCACACTGAACTGATAGAATGAGTGTGTCCACATGGAGGTGTGCACACTGAACTGTTGGAATGAGTGTGTCCCTGTGGAGGTGTGCACACTGAAATGTTAGAATGAATGTGTCCTCATGGAGGTGTGAACACTGAACTGTTAGAATGAGTTTGCCCACATGGAGGTGTGCACACTGAACTGTTAGAATGAGTGTGTCCACATGGAGGTGTGCACACTGAACTGATAGAATGAGTGTGTCCCTGTGGAGGTGTGCACACTGAAATGTTAGAATGAGTGTGTCCACATGGAGGTGTGCACACTGAACTGTTAGAATGAGTGTGCCCACATGGAGGTGTGAACACTGAACTGTTAGAATTAGTGTGTCCACATGGAGGTGTGCACACTGAATTCTTAGAATGAGTGTGTCCACATGGAGTTGTGCACACTGAACTGTTAAATTAGTGTGTCCACATGGAAGTGTGCACACTGAACTTTTAGAATGAGTGTGTCACTGTGGAGTTGTGCACACTGTACTGTTAGAATGAGTGTGTCCACATGGAGGTGTGCACACTGAACTGTTAGAATGAGTGTGTCCACATGGAGGTGTGCACACTGATGTGTTAGAATGACTGTGCCCACATAGGATTAGCACACTGAACTGTTAGAATGAGTGTGTCCCTGTGGAGGTGTGCACAATGAAGTGTTAGAATGAGTGTGTCCACATGGAAGTGTGCACACTGAACTGTTAGAATGAGTGTGTCCACATGGAGGTGTGCACACTGAACTGTTAGAATGAGTGTGTCCCTGTGGAGGTGTGCACACTGAACTGTTAGAATGAGTGTGTCCACATGGAGGTGTGCACACTGAATTCTTAGAATGAGTGTGTCCACATGGAGGTGTGCACACTGAACTGTTAGAATGAGTGTGTCCACATGGAGGTGTGCACACTGAACTTTTAGAATGAGTGTATCCCTGTGGAGTTGTGCACACTGTACTGTTAGAATGAGTGTGTCCACATGGAGGTGTGCACACTGAACTGTTAGAATGACTGTGCCCACATGGGGTTAGCACACTGAACTGTTAGAATGAGTGTGTCCCTGTGGAGGTGTGCACACTGAACTGTTAGAATGAGTGTGTCCACATGGAAGTGTGCACACTGAACTGATAGAATGAGTGTGTCCACATGGAGGTGTGCACACTGAACTGTTAGAATGAGTGTGTCCCTGTGGAGGTGTGCACACTGAAATGTTAGAATGAGTGTGTCCACATGGAGGTGTGCACACTGAAGTGTTAGAATTTGTCCACATGGAGGTGTGCACACTGAATTGTTAGAATGAGTGTGTCCACATGGAGGTGTGCACACTGAACTGTTAGAATTAGTGTGCCCACATGGAGGTGTGCAGACTGAACTGTTAGAATGAGTGTGCCCACAGGGAGGTGTGCACACTGAACTGTTAGAATGAGTGTGCCCACATGGAGGTGTGCACACTGAACTGTTAGAATGAGTGTGCCCACATGGAGGTGTGCACACTGAACTGTTAGAATGAGTGTGTCCACATGGAGGTGTGCACACTGAACTGTTAGAATGAGTGTGCCCACATGGAGGTGTGAACACTGAACTGTTAGAATGAGTGTGCCCACATGGAGGTATGCACACTGAACTGTTAGAATGAGTGTGTCCACATGGAGGTGTGCACACTGAATTCTTAGAATGAGTGTGTCCACATGGAGGTGTGCACACTGAACTGTTAGAATGAGTGTGTCCACATGGAGGTGTGCACACTGAACTTTTAGAATGAGTGTGTCACTGTGGAGGTGTGCACACTGTACTGTTAGAATGAGTGTGTCCACATGGTGGTGTGCACACTGAACTGTTAGAATGAGTGTGTCCACATGGAGGTGTGCACACTGAACTGTTAGAATGACTGTGCCCACATGGGGTTAGCACACTGAACTGTTAGAATGAGTGTGTCCCTGTGGAGGTGTGCACACTGAACAGTTAGAATGAGTGTGTCCACATGGAAGTGTGCACACTGAACTGTTAGAATGAGTGTGTCCACATGGAGGTGTGCACACTGAACTGTTAGAATGAGTGTGTCCACATGGAGGTGTGCACACTGAACTGTTAGAATGAGTGTGCCCACATGGAGGTGTGCACACTGAACTGTTAGAATGAGTGTGCCCACATGGATGTGTGCACACTGAACTGTTAGAATGAGTGTGTCCACATGGAGGTGTGCACACTGACCTGTTAGAATGAGTGTGTCCCTGTGGAGGTGTGCACACTGAAATGTTAGAATGAATGTGCCCACATGGAGGTGTGCAGACTGAACTGTTAGAATGAGTGTGCCCACATGGAGGTGTGCACACTGAACTGTTAGAATGAGTGTGCCCACATGGAGGTGTGAACACTGAACTGTTAGAATGAGTGTGCCCACATGGTGGTGTGCACACTGAACTGTTAGAATGAGTGTGCCCACATGGAGGTGAGCACACTGAACTGTTAGAATGAGTGTGTCCACATGGAGGTGTGCACACTGAACTGTTAGAATGAGTGTGTCCCTGTGGAGGTGTGCACACTGAAATGTTAGAATGAGTGTGTCCACATGGAGGTGTGCACACTGAACTGTTAGAATGAGTGTGTCCACATGGAGGTGTGCACACTGAACTGTTAGAATGAGTGTGTCCCTGTGGAGGTGTGCACACTGAAATGTTAGAATGAGTGTGTCCACTTGGAGGTGTGCACACTGAACTGTTAGAATGAGTGTGCACACATGGAGGTGTGCACACTGAACTTTTAGAATGAGTGTGCCCACATGGAGGTGTGAACACTGAACTGTTAGAATGAGTGTGCCCACATGGATGTGTGCACACTGAACTGTTAGAATGAGTGTGTCCACATGGAGGTGTGCACACTGAACTGTTAGAATGAGTGTGTCCACATGGAGGTGTGCACACTGAACTGTTAGAGTGTGTCCACATGGAGGTGTGCACACTGAATTCTTAGAATGAGTGTGTCCACATGGAGGTGTGCAGACTGAACTGTTAGAATGAGTGTGTCCACATGGAGGTGTGCACACTGAACTGTTAGAATATTTCAACATGGAGGTGTGCACACTGTATTTTTAGAATGAGTGTGTCCACATGGAGTTGTGCACACTGAAGTGTTAGAATGACTGTGTCCACATGAAGGTGTGCACACTGAACTGTTAGAATGAGTGTTCCCACATGTAGTTGTGCACATGAACTGTTAGAATGACTGTGTACACATGGAGGTGTGCACACTGAACTGTTAGAATGACTGTGCGCACATGGAGGTGTGCACTTTGAACTGTTAGAATGACTGTGTACCTGTGGAGGTGTGCACACTGAACTGTTAGAATGACTGTGTCCACATGAAGGTGTGCACACTGAACTGTTAGAATGAGTGTGTCCACATGGAGGGGTGCACACTGAACTGTTAGAATGACTGTGCCCACATGGAGGTGTGCACTTTGAACTGTTAGAATGAGTGTGTCCACATGGAGGTGTGCACAGTGAACTGTTAGAATGAGTGTGTCCACATGGAGGTGTGCACACTGAACTGTTAGAATGAGTGTGTCCACATGGAGATGTGCACACTGAACTGATAGAATGTGTGTGTCCACATGGAGGTGTGCACACTGAACTGTTAGAATGACTGTGCCCACATGGAAGTGTGCACACTGAACTGTTAGAATGAGTGTGCCCACATGGAGGTGTGCACACTGAACTGTTAGAATGAGTGTGCCCACATGGAAGTGTGCACACTGAACTGTTAGAATGAGTGTGCCCACATGGAGGTGTGCACACAGAACTGTTAGAATGAGTGTGCCCACATGGAGGTGTGAACACTGAACTGTTAGAATGAGTGTGCCCACATGGAGGTGTGCACACTGAACTGTTAGAATGAGTGTGCCCACATGGATGTGTGCACACTGAACTGATAGAATGAGTGTGTCCACATGGAGGTGTGCACACTGAACTGTTGGAATGAGTGTGTCCCTGTGGAGGTGTGCACACTGAAATGTTAGAATGAATGTGTCCTCATGGAGGTGTGAACACTGAACTGTTAGAATGAGTTTGCCCACATGGAGGTGTGCACACTGAACTGTTAGAATGAGTGTGTCCACATGGAGGTGTGCACACTGAACTGATAGAATGAGTGTGTCCCTGTGGAGGTGTGCACACTGAAATGTTAGAATGAGTGTGTCCACATGGAGGTGTGCACACTGAACTGTTAGAATGAGTGTGCCCACATGGAGGTGTGAACACTGAACTGTTAGAATTAGTGTGTCCACATGGAGGTGTGCACACTGAATTCTTAGAATGAGTGTGTCCACATGGAGTTGTGCACACTGAACTGTTAAATTAGTGTGTCCACATGGAAGTGTGCACACTGAACTTTTAGAATGAGTGTGTCCCTGTGGAGTTGTGCACACTGTACTGTTAGAATGAGTGTGTCCACATGGAGGTGTGCACACTGAACTGTTAGAATGAGTGTGTCCACATGGAGGTGTGCACACTGATGTGTTAGAATGACTGTGCCCACATAGGATTAGCACACTGAACTGTTAGAATGAGTGTGTCCCTGTGGAGGTGTGCACAATGAAGTGTTAGAATGAGTGTGTCCACATGGAAGTGTGCACACTGAACTGTTAGAATGAGTGTGTCCACATGGAGGTGTGCACACTGAACTGTTAGAATGAGTGTGTCCCTGTGGAGGTGTGCACACTGAACTGTTAGAATGAGTGTGTCCACATGGAGGTGTGCACACTGAATTCTTAGAATGAGTGTGTCCACATGGAGGTGTGCACACTGAACTGTTAGAATGAGTGTGTCCACATGGAGGTGTGCACACTGAACTTTTAGAATGAGTGTATCCCTGTGGAGTTGTGCACACTGTACTGTTAGAATGAGTGTGTCCACATGGAGGTGTGCACACTGAACTGTTAGAATGACTGTGCCCACATGGGGTTAGCACACTGAACTGTTAGAATGAGTGTGTCCCTGTGGAGGTGTGCACACTGAACTGTTAGAATGAGTGTGTCCACATGGAAGTGTGCACACTGAACTGATAGAATGAGTGTGTCCACATGGAGGTGTGCACACTGAACTGTTAGAATGAGTGTGTCCCTGTGGAGGTGTGCACATTGAAATGTTAGAATGAGTGTGTCCACATGGAGGTGTGCACACTGAAGTGTTTGAATTTGTCCACATGGAGGTGTGCACACTGAATTGTTAGAATGAGTGTGTCCACATGGAGGTGTGCACACTGAACTGTTAGAATTAGTGTGCCCACATGGAGGTGTGCAGACTGAACTGTTAGAATGAGTGTGCCCACAGGGAGGTGTGCACACTGAACTGTTAGAATGAGTGTGCCCACATGGAGGTGTGCACACTGAACTGTTAGAATGAGTGTGCCCACATGGAGGTGTGCACACTGAACTGTTAGAATGAGTGTGTCCACATGGAGGTGTGCACACTGAACTGTTAGAATGAGTGTGCCCACATGGAGGTGTGAACACTGAACTGTTAGAATGAGTGTGCCCACATGGAGGTATGCACACTGAACTGTTAGAATGAGTGTGTCCACATGGAGGTGTGCACACTGAATTCTTAGAATGAGTGTGTCCACATGGAGGTGTGCACACTGAACTGTTAGAATGAGTGTGTCCACATGGAGGTGTGCACACTGAACTTTTAGAATGAGTGTGTCCCTGTGGAGGTGTGCACACTGTACTGTTAGAATGAGTGTGTCCACATGGTGGTGTGCACACTGAACTGTTAGAATGAGTGTGTCCACATGGAGGTGTGCACACTGAACTGTTAGAATGACTGTGCCCACATGGGGTTAGCACACTGAACTGTTAGAATGAGTGTGTCCCTGTGGAGGTGTGCACACTGAACAGTTAGAATGAGTGTGTCCACATGGAAGTGTGCACACTGAACTGTTAGAATGAGTGTGTCCACATGGAGGTGTGCACACTGAACTGTTAGAATGAGTGTGTCCACATGGAGGTGTGCACACTGAACTGTTAGAATGAGTGTGCCCACATGGAGGTGTGCACACTGAACTGTTAGAATGAGTGTGCCCACATGGATGTGTGCACACTGAACTGTTAGAATGAGTGTGTCCACATGGAGGTGTGCACACTGACCTGTTAGAATGAGTGTGTCCCTGTGGAGGTGTGCACACTGAAATGTTAGAATGAATGTGCCCACATGGAGGTGTGCAGACTGAACTGTTAGAATGAGTGTGCCCACATGGAGGTGTGCACACTGAACTGTTAGAATGAGTGTGCCCACATGGAGGTGTGAACACTGAACTGTTAGAATGAGTGTGCCCACATGGTGGTGTGCACACTGAACTGTTAGAATGAGTGTGCCCACATGGAGGTGAGCACACTGAACTGTTAGAATGAGTGTGTCCACATGGAGGTGTGCACACTGAACTGTTAGAATGAGTGTGTCCCTGTGGAGGTGTGCACACTGAAATGTTAGAATGAGTGTGTCCACATGGAGGTGTGCACACTGAACTGTTAGAATGAGTGTGTCCACATGGAGGTGTGCACACTGAACTGTTAGAATGAGTGTGTCCCTGTGGAGGTGTGCACACTGAAATGTTAGAATGAGTGTGTCCACTTGGAGGTGTGCACACTGAACTGTTAGAATGAGTGTGCACACATGGAGGTGTGCACACTGAACTTTTAGAATGAGTGTGCCCACATGGAGGTGTGAACACTGAACTGTTAGAATGAGTGTGCCCACATGGATGTGTGCACACTGAACTGTTAGAATGAGTGTGTCCACATGGAGGTGTGCACACTGAACTGTTAGAATGAGTGTGTCCACATGGAGGTGTGCACACTGAACTGTTAGAGTGTGTCCACATGGAGGTGTGCACACTGAACTGTTAGAATGAGTGTATCCCTGTGGAGGTGTGCACACTGAACTGTTAGAATGAGTGTGTCCCTGTGGAGGTGTGCACACTGAAATGTTAGAATGAATGTGTCCACATGGAGGTGTGAACACTGAACTGTTAGAATGAGTTTGCCCACATGGAGGTGTGCACACTGAACTGTTAGAATGAGTGTGTCCACATGGAGGTGTGCACACTGAACTGTTAGAATGAGTGTGTCCCTGTGGAGTTGTGCACACTGAAATGTTAGAATGAGTGTGTCCACATGGAGGTGTGCACACTGAACTGTTAGAATGAGTGTGCCCACATGGAGGTGTGCACACTGAACTGTTAGAATGACTGTGCCCACATGGGATTAGCACACTGAACTGTTAGAATGAGTGTGTCCCTGTGGAGGTGTGCACACTGAACAGTTAGAATAAGTGTGTCCACAAGGAAGTGTGCACACTGAACTGTTAGAATGAGTGTGTCCACATGGAGGTGTGCACACTGAACTGTTAGAATGAGTGTGTCCCTGTGGAGGTGTGCACACTGAACTGTTAGAATGAGTGTGTCCACATGGAGGTGTGCACACTGAATTCTTAGAATGAGTGTGTCCACATGGAGGTGTGCACACTGAACTGTTAGAATGAGTGTGTCCACATGGAGGTGTGCACACTGAACTTTTAGAATGAGTGTGTCCCTGTGGAGTTGTGCACACTGTACTGTTAGAATGAGTGTGTCCACATGGAGGTGTGCACACTGAACTGTTAGAATGAGTGTGTCCACATGGAGGTGTGCACACTGAACTGTTAGAATGACTGTGCCCACATGGGGTTAGCACACTGAACTGTTAGAATGAGTGTGTCCCTGTGGAGGTGTGCACACTGAAGTGTTAGAATTTGTCCACATGGAGGTGTGCACACTGAACTGTTAGAATTAGTGTGCCCACATGGAGGTGTGCAGACTGAACTGTTAGAATGAGTGTGCCCACAGGGAGGTGTGCACACTGAACTGTTAGAATGAGTGTGCCCACATGGAGGTGTGCACACTGAACTGTTAGAATGAGTGTGCCCACATGGAGGTGTGCACACTGAACTGTTAGAATGAGTGTGTCCACATGGAGGTGTGCACACTGAACTGTTAGAATGAGTGTGCCCACATGGAGGTGTGAACACTGAACTGTTAGAATGAGTGTGCCCACATGGAGGTATGCACAATGAACTGTTAGAATGAGTGTGTCCACATGGAGGTGTGCACACTGAATTCTTAGAATGAGTGTGTCCACATGGAGGTGTGCACACTGAACTGTTAGAATGAGTGTGTCCACATGGAGGTGTGCACACTGAACTTTTAGAATGAGTGTGTCCCTGTGGAGGTGTGCACACTGTACTGTTAGAATGAGTGTGTCCACATGGTGGTGTGCACACTGAACTGTTAGAATGAGTGTGTCCACATGGAGGTGTGCACACTGAACTGTTAGAATGACTGTGCCCACATGGGGTTAGCACACTGAACTGTTAGAATGAGTGTGTCCCTGTGGAGGTGTGCACACTGAACAGTTAGAATGAGTGTGTCCACATGGAAGTGTGCACACTGAACTGTTAGAATGAGTGTGTCCACATGGAGGTGTGCACACTGAACTGTTAGAATGAGTGTGTCCACATGGAGGTGTGCACACTGAACTGTTAGAATAAGTGTGCCCACATGGAGGTGTGCACACTGAACTGTTAGAATGAGTGTGCCCACATGGATGTGTGCACACTGAACTGTTAGAATGAGTGTGTCCACATGGAGGTGTGCACACTGACCTGTTAGAATGAGTGTGTCCCTGTGGAGGTGTGCACACTGAAATGTTAGAATGAATGTGTCCACATGGAGGTGTGCACACTGAACTGTTAGAATGAGTGTGCCCACATGGAGGTGTGCAGACTGAACTGTTAGAATGAGTGTGCCCACATGGAGGTGTGCAGACTGAACTGTTAGAATGAGTGTGCCCACATGGAGGTGTGAACACTGAACTGTTAGAATGAGTGTGCCCACATGGTGGTGTGCACACTGAACTGTTAGAATGAGTGTGCCCACATGGAGGTGAGCACACTGAACTGTTAGAATGAGTGTGTCCACATGGAGGTGTGCACACTGAACTGTTAGAATGAGTGTGTCCCTGTGGAGGTGTGCACACTGAAATGTTAGAATGAGTGTGTCCACATGGAGGTGTGCACACTGAACTGTTAGAATGAGTGTGTCCACATGGAGGTGTGCACACTGAACTGTTAGAATGAGTGTGTCCCTGTGGAGGTGTGCACACTGAAATGTTAGAATGAGTGTGTCCACTTGGAGGTGTGCACACTGAACTGTTAGAATGAGTGTGCACACATGGAGGTGTGCACACTGAACTTTTAGAATGAGTGTGCCCACATGGAGGTGTGAACACTGAACTGTTAGAATGAGTGTGCCCACATGGATGTGTGCACACTGAACTGTTAGAATGAGTGTGTCCACATGGAGGTGTGCACACTGAACTGTTAGAATGAGTGTGTCCACATGGAGGTGTGCACACTGAACTGTTAGAGTGTGTCCACATGGAGGTGTGCACACTGAACTGTTAGAATGAGTGTATCCCTGTGGAGGTGTGCACACTGAACTGTTAGAATGAGTGTGTCCCTGTGGAGGTGTGCACACTGAAATGTTAGAATGAATGTGTCCACATGGAGGTGTGAACACTGAACTGTTAGAATGAGTTTGGCCACATGGAGGTGTGCACACTGAACTGTTAGAATGAGTGTGTCCACATGGAGGTGTGCACACTGAACTGTTAGAATGAGTGTGTCCCTGTGGAGTTGTGCACACTGAAATGTTAGAATGAGTGTGTCCACATGGAGGTGTGCACACTGAACTGTTAGAATGAGTGTGCCCACATGGAGGTGTGCACACTGAACTGTTAGAATGACTGTGCCCACATGGGATTAGCACACTGAACTTTTAGAATGAGTGTGTCCCTGTGGAGTTGTGCACACTGTACTGTTAGAATGAGTGTGTCCACATGGAGGTGTGCACACTGAACTGTTAGAATGAGTGTGTCCACATGGAGGTGTGCACACTGAACTGTTAGAATGACTGTGCCCACATGGGGTTAGCACACTGAACTGTTAGAATGAGTGTGTCCCTGTGGAGGTGTGCACACTGAAGTGTTAGAATTTGTCCACATGGAGGTGTGCACACTGAATTGTTAGAATTAGTGTGCCCACATGGAGGTGTGCAGACTGAACTGTTAGAATGAGTGTGCCCACAGGGAGGTGTGCACACTGAACTGTTAGAATGAGTGTGCCCACATGGAGGTGTGCACGCTGAACTGTTAGAATGAGTGTGCCCACATGGAGGTGTGCACACTGAACTGTTAGAATGAGTGTGTCCACATGGAGGTGTGCACACTGAACTGTTAGAATGAGTGTGCCCACATGGAGGTGTGAACACTGAACTGTTAGAATGAGTGTGCCCACATGGAGGTATGCACACTGAACTGTTAGAATGAGTGTGTCCACATGGAGGTGTGCACACTGAATTCTTAGAATGAGTGTGTCCACATGGAGGTGTGCACACTGAACTGTTAGAATGAGTGTGTCCACATGGAGGTGTGCACACTGAAATTTTAGAATGAGTGTGTCCCTGTGGAGGTGTGCACACTGTACTCTTAGAATGAGTGTGTCCACATGGAGGTATGCACACTGAACTGTTAGAATGAGTGTGTCCACATGGAGGTGTGCACACTGAACTTTTAGAATGACTGTGCCCACATGGGGTTAGCACACTGAACTGTTAGAATGAGTGTGTCCACATGGAGGTGTGCACACTGAACTGTTAGAATGAGTGTGTCCCTGTGGAGGTGTGCACACTGAACTGTTAGAATGAGTGTGTCCACATGGAGGTGTGCACACTGAACTGTTAGAATGAGTGTGTCCACATGGAGGTGTGCACACTGAACTTTTAGAATGAGTGTGTCCCTGTGGAGTTGTGCACACTGTACTGTTAGAATGAGTGTGTCCACATGGAGGTGTGCACACTGAACTGTTAGAATGAGTGTGCCCACATGGAGGTGTGCAGACTGAACTGTTAGAATGAGTGTGCCCACATGGAGGTGTGAACACTGAACTGTTAGAATGAGTGTGCCCACATGGTGGTGTGCACACTGAACTGTTAGAATGAGTGTGCCCACATGGAGGTGAGCACACTGAACTGTTAGAATGAGTGTGTCCACATGGAGGTGTGCACACTGAACTGTTAGAATGAGTGTGTCCCTGTGGAGGTGTGCACACTGAAATGTTAGAATGAGTGTGTCCACATGGAGGTGTGCACACTGAACTGTTAGAATGAGTGTGTCCACATGGAGGTGTGCACACTGAACTGTTAGAATGAGTGTGTCCCTGTGGAGGTGTGCACACTGAAATGTTAGAATGAGTGTGTCCACTTGGAGGTGTGCACACTGAACTGTTAGAATGAGTGTGCACACATGGAGGTGTGCACACTGAACTTTTAGAATGAGTGTGCCCACATGGAGGTGTGAACACTGAACTGTTAGAATGAGTGTGCCCACATGGATGTGTGCACACTGAACTGTTAGAATGAGTGTGTCCACATGGAGGTGTGCACACTGAACTGTTAGAATGAGTGTGTCCACATGGAGGTGTGCACACTGAACTGTTAGAGTGTGTCCACATGGAGGTGTGCACACTGAACTGTTAGAATGAGTGTATCCCTGTGGAGGTGTGCACACTGAACTGTTAGAATGAGTGTGTCCCTGTGGAGGTGTGCACACTGAAATGTTAGAATGAATGTGTCCACATGGAGGTGTGAACACTGAACTGTTAGAATGAGTTTGGCCACATGGAGGTGTGCACACTGAACTGTTAGAATGAGTGTGTCCACATGGAGGTGTGCACACTGAACTGTTAGAATGAGTGTGTCCCTGTGGAGTTGTGCACACTGAAATGTTAGAATGAGTGTGTCCACATGGAGGTGTGCACACTGAACTGTTAGAATGAGTGTGCCCACATGGAGGTGTGCACACTGAACTGTTAGAATGACTGTGCCCACATGGGATTAGCACACTGAACTTTTAGAATGAGTGTGTCCCTGTGGAGTTGTGCACACTGTACTGTTAGAATGAGTGTGTCCACATGGAGGTGTGCACACTGAACTGTTAGAATGAGTGTGTCCACATGGAGGTGTGCACACTGAACTGTTAGAATGACTGTGCCCACATGGGGTTAGCACACTGAACTGTTAGAATGAGTGTGTCCCTGTGGAGGTGTGCACACTGAAGTGTTAGAATTTGTCCACATGGAGGTGTGCACACTGAATTGTTAGAATTAGTGTGCCCACATGGAGGTGTGCAGACTGAACTGTTAGAATGAGTGTGCCCACAGGGAGGTGTGCACACTGAACTGTTAGAATGAGTGTGCCCACATGGAGGTGTGCACGCTGAACTGTTAGAATGAGTGTGCCCACATGGAGGTGTGCACACTGAACTGTTAGAATGAGTGTATCCACATGGAGGTGTGCACACTGAACTGTTAGAATGAGTGTGCCCACATGGAGGTGTGAACACTGAACTGTTAGAATGAGTGTGCCCACATGGAGGTATGCACACTGAACTGTTAGAATGAGTGTGTCCACATGGAGGTGTGCACACTGAATTCTTAGAATGAGTGTGTCCACATGGAGGTGTGCACACTGAACTGTTAGAATGAGTGTGTCCACATGGAGGTGTGCACACTGAAATTTTAGAATGAGTGTGTCCCTGTGGAGGTGTGCACACTGTACTCTTAGAATGAGTGTGTCCACATGGAGGTATGCACACTGAACTGTTAGAATGAGTGTGTCCACATGGAGGTGTGCACACTGAACTTTTAGAATGACTGTGCCCACATGGGGTTAGCACACTGAACTGTTAGAATGAGTGTGTCCACATGGAGGTGTGCACACTGAACTGTTAGAATGAGTGTGTCCCTGTGGAGGTGTGCACACTGAACTGTTAGAATGAGTGTGTCCACATGGAGGTGTGCACACTGAACTGTTAGAATGAGTGTGTCCACATGGAGGTGTGCACACTGAACTTTTAGAATGAGTGTGTCCCTGTGGAGTTGTGCACACTGTACTGTTAGAATGAGTGTGTCCACATGGAGGTGTGCACACTGAACTGTTAGAATGAGTGTGTCCACATGGAGGTGTGCACACTGAACTGTTAGAATGACTGTGCCCACATGGGGTTAGCACACTGAACTGTTAGAATGAGTGTGTCCACATGGAGGTGTGCACACTCAACTGTTAGAATGAGTGTGTCCACATGGAGGTGTGCACACTGAACTGTTAGAATGAGTGTGTCCACATGGAGTTGTGCACACTGAACTGTTAGAATTAGTGTATCCCTGTGGAGATGTGCACACTGAACTGTTAGAATGAGTGTGTCCACATGGAGGTGTGCACACTTAACTGTTAGAATGAGTGTGTCCACATGGAGGTGTGCACACTGTATTGTTAGAATGAGTGTGTCCACATGGAGTTGTGCACACTGAAGTGTTAGAATGACTGTGTCCACATGAAGGTGTGCACACTGAACTGTTAGAATGAGTGTGCCCACATGTAGTTGTGCACATGAACTGTTAGAATGACTGTGTACACATGGAGGTGTGCACACTGAACTGTTAGAATGACTGTGCCCACATGGAGGTGTGCACTTTGAACTGTTAGAATGACTGTGTCCCTGTGGAAGTGTGCACACTGAACTGTTAGAATGTGTGTGTCCACATGGAGGTGTGCACACTGAACTGTTAGAATGAGTGTGTCCACATGGAGGTGTGCACACTGAACTGTTAGAATGAGTGTGCCCACATGGAGGTGTGCAAACTGAACTGTTAGAATGAGTGTGCCCACAAGGAGGTGAGCACACTGAAATGTTAGAATGAGTGTGCCCACATGGAGGTGTGCACACTGAACTGTTAGAATGAGTGTGTCCACATGGAGCTGTGCACACTGAACTGTTAGAATGAGTGTGTCCACATGGAGGTGTGCACACTGAACTGTTAGAATGAGTGTGTCCACATGGAGGTGTGCACACTGAACTGTTAGAATGACTGTGCCCACATGGGGTTAGCACACTGAACTGTTAGAATGAGTGTGTCCCTGTGGAGGTGTGCACACTGAACTGTTAGAATGAGTGTGTCCACATGGAAGTGTGCACACTGAACTGTTAGAATGAGTGTGTCCACATGGAGGTGTGCACACTGAACTGTTAGAATGAGTGTGTCCCTGTGGAGGTGAGCACACTGAACTGTTAGAATGAGTGTGTCCACATGGAGGTGTGCACACTGAACTGTTAGAATGAGTGTGTCCCTGTGGAGGTGTGCACACTGAAATGTTAGAATGAGTGTGTCCACATGGAGGTGTGCACACTGAAGTGTTAGAATTTGTCCACATGGAGGTGTGCACACTGAATTGTTAGAATTAGTGTGCCCACATGGAGGTGTGCAGACGAACTGTTAGAATGAGTGTGCCCACAGGGAGGTGTGCACACTGAACTGTTAGAATGAGTGTGCCCACATGGAGGTGTGCACGCTGAACTGTTAGAATGAGTGTGCCCACATGGAGGTGTGAACACTGAACTGTTAGAATGAGTGTGCCCACATGGAGGTATGCACACTGAACTGTTAGAATGAGTGTGTCCACATGGAGGTGTGCACACTGAATTCTTAGAATGAGTGTGTCCACATGGAGGTGTGCACACTGAACTGTTAGAATGAGTGTGTCCACATGGAGGTGTGCACACTGAACTTTTAGAATGAGTGTGTCCCTGTGGAGGTGTGCACACTGTACTGTTAGAATGAGTGTGTCCACATGGAGGTGTGCACACTGAACTGTTAGAATGAGTGTGTCCACATGGAGGTGTGCACACTGAACTGTTAGAATGACTGTGCCCACATGGGGTTAGCACACTGAACTGTTAGAATGAGTGTGTCCACATGGAAGTGTGCACACTGAACTGTTAGAATGAGTGTGTCCACATGGAGGTGTGCACACTGAACTGTTAGAATGAGTGTGTCCACATGGAGGTGTGCACACTGAACTGTTAGAATGAGTGTGTCCCTGTGGAGGTGTGCACACTGAACTGTTAGAATGAGTGTGTCCACATGGAGGTGTGCACACTGAACTGTTAGAATGAGTGTGTCCACATGGAGGTGTGCACACTGAACTGTTAGAATGAGTGTGTCCACATGGAGGTGTGCACCCTGAACTTTTAGAATGAGTGTGTCCCTGTGGAGTTGTGCACACTGTACTGTTAGAATGAGTGTGTCCACATGGAGGTGTGCACACTGAACTGTTAGAATGAGTGTGTCCACATGGAGGTGTGCACACTGAACTGTTAGAATGACTGTGCCCACATGGGGTTAGCACACTGAACTGTTAGAATGAGTGTGTCCACATGGAGGTGTGCACACTGAACTGTTAGAATGAGTGTGTCCCTGTGGAGGTGTGCACACTGAAATGTTAGAATGAGTGTGTCCACATGGAGGTGTGCACACTGAAGTGTTAGAATTTGTCCACATGGAGGTGTGCACACTGAATTGTTAGAATTAGTGTGCCCACATGGAGGTGTGCAGACTGAACTGTTAGAATGAGTGTGCCCACAGGGAGGTGTGCACACTGAACTGTTAGAATGAGTGTGCCCACATGGAGGTGTGCACGCTGAACTGTTAGAATGAGTGTGCCCACATGGAGGTGTGAACACTGAACTGTTAGAATGAGTGTGCCCACATGGAGGTATGCACACTGAACTGTTAGAATGAGTGTGTCCACATGGAGGTGTGCACACTGAATTCTTAGAATGAGTGTGTCCACATGGAGGTGTGCACACTGAACTGTTAGAATGAGTGTGTCCACATGGAGGTGTGCACACTGAACTTTTAGAATGAGTGTGTCCCTGTGGAGGTGTGCACACTGTACTGTTAGAATGAGTGTGTCCACATGGAGGTGTGCACACTGAACTGTTAGAATGAGTGTGTCCACATGGAGGTGTGCACACTGAACTGTTAGAATGACTGTGCCCACATGGGGTTAGCACACTGAACTGTTAGAATGAGTGTGTCCACATGGAAGTGTGCACACTGAACTGTTAGAATGAGTGTGTCCACATGGAGGTGTGCACACTGAACTGTTAGAATGAGTGTGTCCACATGGAGGTGTGCACACTGAACTGTTAGAATGAGTGTGTCCCTGTGGAGGTGTGCACACTGAACTGTTAGAATGAGTGTGTCCACATGGAGGTGTGCACACTGAACTGTTAGAATGAGTGTGTCCACATGGAGGTGTGCACACTGAACTGTTAGAATGAGTGTGTCCACATGGAGGTGTGCACCCTGAACTTTTAGAATGAGTGTGTCCCTGTGGAGTTGTGCACACTGTACTGTTAGAATGAGTGTGTCAACATGGAGGTGTGCACACTGAACTGTTAGAATGAGTGTGTCCACATGGAGGTGTGCACACTGAACTGTTAGAATGACTGTGCCCACATGGGGTTAGCACACTGAACTGTTAGAATGAGTGTGTCCACATGGAGGTGTGCACACTCAACTGTTAGAATGAGTGTGTCCACATGGAGGTGTGCACACTGAACTGTTAGAATGAGTGTGTCCACATGGAGTTGTGCACACTGAACTGTTAGAATTAGTGTATCCCTGTGGAGATGTGCACACTGAACTGTTAGAATGAGTGTGTCCACATGGAGGTGTGCACACTTAACTGTTAGAATGAGTGTGTCCACATGGAGGTGTGCACACTGAACTGTTAGAATATGTCCACATGGAGGTGTGCACACTGTATTGTTAGAATGAGTGTGTCCACATGGAGTTGTGCACACTGAAGTGTTAGAATGAATGTGTCCACATGAAGGTGTGCACACTGAACTGTTAGAATGAGTGTGCCCACATGTAGTTGTGCACATGAACTGTTAGAATGACAGTGTACACATGGAGGTGTGCACACTGAACTGTTAGAATGAGTGTGCCCACATGGAGGTGTGCACACTGAACTGTTAGAATGACTGTGTCCCTGTGGAGGTGTGCACACTGAACTGTTAGAATGTGTGTGTCCACATGGAGGTGTGCACACTGAACTGTTAGAATGAGTGTGTCCACATGGAGGTGTGCACACTGAACTGTTAGAATGAGTGTGCCCACATGGAGGTGTGCAGACTGAACTGTTAGAATGAGTGTGCCCACAAGGAGGTGAGCACACTGAAATGTTAGAATGAGTGTGCCCACATGGAGGTGTTCACACTGAACTGTTAGAATGAGTGTGCCCACATGGAGGTGTGAACACTTAACTGTTAGAATGAGTGTGCCCACATGGAGGTGTGTACACTGAACTGTTAGAATGAGTGTGCCCACATGGAGGTGTGCACACTGAACTGTTAGAATGAGTGTGTCCACATGGAGGTGTGCACAGTGAACTGTTAGAATGAGTGTGTCCCTGTGGAGGTGTGCACACTGAAATGTTAGAATGAGTGTGCCCACATGGAGGTATGCACACTGAACTGTTAGAATGAGTGTGTCCACATGGAGGTGTGCACACTGAATTCTTAGAATGAGTGTGTCCACATGGAGGTGTGCACACTGAACTGTTAGAATGAGTGTGTCCACATGGAGGTGTGCACACTGAACTTTTAGAATGAGTGTGTCCCTGTGGAGGTGTGCACACTGTACTGTTAGAATGAGTGTGTCCACATGGAGGTGTGCACACTGAACTGTTAGAATGAGTGTGTCCACATGGAGGTGTGCACACTGAACTTTTAGAATGACTGTGCCCACATGGGGTTAGCACACTGAACTGTTAGAATGAGTGTGTCCACATGGAGGTGTGCACACTGAACTGTTAGAATGAGTGTGTCCACATGGAAGTGTGCACACTGAACTGTTAGAATGAGTGTGTCCACATGGAGGTGTGCACACTGAACTGTTAGAATGAGTGTGTCCACATGGAGGTGTGCACACTGAACTGTTAGAATGAGTGTGTCCCTGTGGAGGTGTGCACACTGAACTGTTAGAATGAGTGTGTCCACATGGAGGTGTGCACACTGAACTGTTAGAATGAGTGTGTCCACATGGAGGTGTGCACACTGAACTTTTAGAATGAGTGTGTCCCTGTGGAGTTGTGCACACTGTACTGTTAGAATGAGTGTGTCCACATGGAGGTGTGCACACTGAACTGTTAGAATGAGTGTGTCCACATGGAGGTGTGCACACTGAACTGTTAGAATGACTGTGCCCACATGGGGTTAGCACACTGAACTGTTAGAATGAGTGTGTCCACATGGAGGTGTGCACACTCAACTGTTAGAATGAGTGTGTCCACATGGAGGTGTGCACACTGAACTGTTAGAATGAGTGTGTCCACATGGAGTTGTGCACACTGAACTGTTAGAATTAGTGTATCCCTGTGGAGATGTGCACACTGAACTGTTAGAATGAGTGTGTCCACATGGAGGTGTGCACACTGAACTGTTAGAATGAGTGTGTCCACATGGAGGTGTGCACACTGAACTTTTAGAATGAGTGTGTCCCTGTGGAGTTGTGCACACTGTACTGTTAGAATGAGTGTGTCCACATGGAGGTGTGCACACTGAACTGTTAGAATGAGTGTGTCCACATGGAGGTGTGCACACTGAACTGTTAGAATGACTGTGCCCACATGGGGTTAGCACACTGAACTGTTAGAATGAGTGTGTCCACATGGAGGTGTGCACACTCAACTGTTAGAATGAGTGTGTCCACATGGAGGTGTGCACACTGAACTGTTAGAATGAGTGTGTCCACATGGAGTTGTGCACACTGAACTGTTAGAATTAGTGTATCCCTGTGGAGATGTGCACAATGAACTGTTAGAATGAGTGTGTCCACATGGAGGTGTGCACACTTAACTGTTAGAATGAGTGTGTCCACATGGAGGTGTGCACACTGAACTGTTAGAATATGTCCACATGGAGGTGTGCACACTGTATTGTTAGAATGAGTGTGTCCACATGCAGTTGTGCACACTGAAGTGTTAGAATGACTGTGTCCACATGAAGGTGTGCACACTGAACTGTTAGAATGAGTGTGCCCACATGTAGTTGTGCACATGAACTGTTAGAATGAGTGTGTCCACATGGAAGTGTGCACACTGAACTGTTAGAATGAGTGTGCCCACATGGAGGTGTGCACACTGAACTGTTAGAATGACTGTGTCCCTGTGGAGGTGTGCACACTGAACTGTTAGAATGTGTGTGTCCACATGGAGGTGTGCACACTGAACTGTTAGAATGAGTGTGTCCACATGGAGGTGTGCACACTGAACTGTTAGAATGAGTGTGCCCACATGGAGGTGTGCAGACTGAACTGTTAGAATGAGTGTGCCCACAAGGAGGTGAGCACACTGAAATGTTAGAATGAGTGTGCCCACATGGAGGTGTTCACACTGAACTGTTAGAATGAGTGTGCCCACATGGAGGTGTGAACACTTAACTGTTAGAATGAGTGTGCCCACATGGAGGTGTGTACACTGAACTGTTAGAATGAGTGTGCCCACATGGAGGTGTGCACACTGAACTGTTAGAATGAGTGTGTCCACATGGAGGTGTGCACACTGAACTGTTAGAATGAGTGTGCCCACATGGAGGTGTGAACACTGAACTGTTAGAATGAGTGTGCCCACATGGAGGTATGCACACTGAACTGTTAGAATGAGTGTGTCCACATGGAGGTGTGCACACTGAATTCTTAGAATGAGTGTGTCCACATGGAGGTGTGCAGACTGAAATGTTAGAATGAGTGTGTCCACATGGAGGTGTGCACACTGAACTGTTAGAATATTTCAACATGGAGGTGTGCACACTGTATTGTTAGAATGAGTGTGTCCACATGGAGTTGTGCACACTGAAGTGTTAGAATGACTGTGTCCACATGAAGGTGTGCACACTGAACTGTTAGAATGAGTGTGCCCACATGTAGTTGTGCACATGAACTGTTAGAATGACTGTGTACACATGGAGGTGTGCACACTGAACTGTTAGAATGACTGTGCCCACATGGAGGTGTGCACTTTGAACTGTTAGAATGACTGTGTCCCTGTGGAGGTGTGCACACTGAACTGTTAGAATGACTGTGTCCACATGAAGGTGTGCACACTGAACTGTTAGAATGAGTGTGTTCACATGGTGGTGTGCACACTGAACTGTTAGAATGACTGTGCCCACATGGAGGTGTGCACTTTGAACTGTTAGAATGAGTGTGTCCACATGGAGGTGTGCACAGTGAACTGTTAGAATGAGTGTGTCCACATGGAGGTGTGCACACTGAACTGTTAGAATGAGTGTGTCCACATGGAGATGTGCACACTGAACTGATAGAATGTGTGTGTCCACATGGAGGTGTGCACACTGAACTGTTAGAATGACTGTGCCCACATGGAAGTGTGCACACTGAACTGTTAGAATGAGTGTGCCCACATGGAGGTGTGCACACTGAACTGTTAGAATGAGTGTGCCCACATGGAAGTGTGCACACTGAACTGTTAGAATGAGTGTGCCCACATGGAGGTGTGCACACTGAACTGTTAGAATGAGTGTGCCCACATGGAGGTGTGAACACTGAACTGTTAGAATGAGTGTGCCCACATGGAGGTGTGCACACTGAACTGTTAGAATGAGTGTGCCCACATGGATGTGTGCACACTGAACTGTTATAATGAGTGTGTCCACATGGAGGTGTGCACACTGAACTGTTGGAATGAGTGTGTCCCTGTGGAGGTGTGCACACTGAAATGTTAGAATGAATGTGTCCACATGGAGGTGTGAACACTGAACTGTTAGAATGAGTTTGCCCACATGGAGGTGTGCACACTGAACTGTTAGAATGAGTGTGTCCACATGGAGGTGTGCACACTGAACTGATAGAATGAGTGTGTCCCTGTGGAGGTGTGCACACTGAAATGTTAGAATGAGTGTGTCCACATGGAGGTGTGAACACTGAACTGTTAGAATTAGTGTGTCCACATGGAGGTGTGCACACTGAATTCTTAGAATGAGTGTGTCCACATGGAGTTGTGCACACTGAACTGTTAAATTAGTGTGTCCACATGGAGGTGTGCACACTGAACTTTTAGAATGAGTGTGTCCCTGTGGAGTTGTGCACACTGTACTGTTAGAATGAGTGTGTCCACATGGAGGTGTGCACACTGAAATGTTAGAATGAGTGTGTCCACATGGAGGTGTGCACACTGAAGTGTTAGAATGACTGTGCCCACATAGGATTAGCACACTGAACTGTTAGAATGAGTGTGTCCCTGTGGAGGTGTGCACAATGAAGTGTTAGAATGAGTGTGTCCACATGGAAGTGTGCACACTGAACTGTTAGAATGAGTGTGTCCACATGGAGGTGTGCACACTGAACTGTTAGAATGAGTGTGTCCCTGTGGAGGTGTGCACACTGAACTGTTAGAATGAGTGTGTCCACATGGAGGTGTGCACACTGAATTCTTAGAATGAGTGTGTCCACATGGAGGTGTGCACACTGAACTGTTAGAATGAGTGTGTCCACATGGAGGTGTGCACACTGAACTTTTAGAATGAGTGTGTCCCTGTGGAGTTGTGCACACTGTACTGTTAGAATGAGTGTGTCCACATGGCGGTATGCACACTGAACTGTTAGAATGACTGTGCCCACATGGGGTTAGCACACTGAACTGTTAGAATGAGTGTGTCCCTGTGGAGGTGTGCACACTGAACTGTTAGAATGAGTGTGTCCACATGGAAGTGTGCACACTGAACTGTTAGAATGAGTGTGTCCACATGGAGGTGTGCACACTGAACTGTTAGAATGAGTGTGTCCCTGTGGAGGTGTGCACACTGAACTGTTAGAATGAGTGTGTCCACATGGAGGTGTGCACACTGAACTGTTAGAATGAGTGTGTCCCTGTGGAGGTGTGCACACTGAAATGTTAGAATGAGTGTGTCCACATGGAGGTGTGCACACTGAAGTGTTAGAATTTGTCCACATGGAGGTGTGCACACTGAATTGTTAGAATGAGTGTGTCCACATGGAGGTGTGCACACTGAACTGTTAGAATGACTGTGCCCACATGGAGGTGTGCAGACTGAACTGTTAGAATGAGTGTGCCCACAGGGAGGTGTGCACACTGAACTGTTAGAATGAGTGTGCCCACATGGAGGTGTGCACACTGAACTCTTAGAATGAGTGTGCCCACATGGAGGTGTGCACACTGAACTGTTAGAATGAGTGTGTCCACATGGAGGTGTGCACACTGAACTGTTAGAATGAGTGTGCCCACATGGAGGTGTGAACACTGAACTGTTAGAATGAGTGTGCCCACATGGAGGTATGCACACTGAACTGTTAGAATGAGTGTGTCCACATGGAGGTGTGCACACTGAATTCTTAGAATGAGTGTGTCCTCATGGAGGTGTGCACACTGAACTGTTAGAATGAGTGTGTCCACATGGAGGTGTGCACACTGAACTTTTAGAATGAGTGTGTCCCTGTGGAGGTGTGCACACTGTACTGTTAGAATGAGTGTGTCCACATGGTGGTGTGCACACTGAACTGTTAGAATGAGTGTGTCCACATGGAGGTGTGCACACTGAACTGTTAGAATGACTGTGCCCACATGGGGTTAGCACACTGAACTGTTAGAATGAGTGTGTCCCTGTGGAGGTGTGCACACTGAACAGTTAGAATGAGTGTGTCCACATGGAAGTGTGCACACTGAACTGTTAGAATGAGTGTGTCCACATGGAGGTGTGCACACTGAACTGTTAGAATGAGTGTGTCCACATGGAGGTGTGCACACTGAACTGTTAGAATGAGTGTGCCCACATGGAGGTGTGCACACTGAACTGTTAGAATGAGTGTGCCCACATGGATGTGTGCACACTGAACTGTTAGAATGAGTGTGTCCACATGGAGGTGTGCACACTGACCTGTTAGAATGAGTGTGTCCCTGTGGAGGTGTGCACACTGAAAAGTTAGAATGAATGTGTCCACATGGAGGTGTGCACACTGAACTGTTAGAATGAGTGTGCCCACATGGAGGTGTGCAGACTGAACTGTTAGAATGAGTGTGTCCACATGGAGGTGTGCACACTGAACTGTTAGAATATGTCCACATGGAGGTGTGCACACTGTATTGTTAGAATGAGTGTGTCCACATGGAGTTGTGCACACTGAAGTGTTAGAATGACTGTGTCCACATGAAGGTGTGCACACTGAACTGTTAGAATGAGTGTGCCCACATGTAGTTGTGCACATGAACTGTTAGAATGACTGTGTACACATGGAGGTGTGCACACTGAACTGTTAGAATGACTGTGCGCACATGGAGGTGTGCACTTTGAACTGTTAGAATGACTGTGTCCCTGTGGAGGTGTGCACACTGAACTGTTAGAATGTGTGTGTCCACATGGAGGTGTGCACACTGAACTGTTAGAATGAGTGTGTCCACATGGAGGTGTGCAGACTGAACTGTTAGAATGAGTGTGCCCACAAGGAGGTTAGCACACTGAAATGTTAGAATGAGTGTGCCCACATGGAGGTGTTCACACTGAACTGTTAGAATGAGTGTGCCCACATGGAGGTGTGAACACTGAACTGTTAGAATGAGTGTGCCCACATGGAGGTGTGTACACTGAACTGTTAGAATGAGTGTGCCCACATGGAGGTGTGCACACTGAACTGTTAGAATGAGTGTGTCCACATGGAGGTGTGCACACTGAACTTTTAGAATGAGTCTGTCCCTGTGGAGTTGTGCACACTGTACTGTTAGAATGAGTGTGTCCACATGGAGGTGTGCACACTGAACTGTTAGAATGAGTGTGTCCACATGGAGGTGTGCACACTGAACTGTTAGAATGACTGTGCCCACATGGGGTTAGCACACTGGACTGTTAGAATGAGTGTGTCCCTGTGGAGGTGTGCACACTGAACTGTTAGAATGAGTGTGTCCACATGGAAGTGTGCACACTGAACTGTTAGAATGAGTGTGTCCACATGGAGGTGTGCACACTGAACTGTTAGAATGACTGTGCCCACATGGGGTTAGCACACTGAACTGTTAGAATGAGTGTGTTCCTGTGGAGTTGTGCACACTGAACTGTTAGAATGAGTGTGTCCACATGGAAGTGTGCACACTGAACTGTTATAATGAGTGTGTCCACATGTAAGTGTGCACACTGAACTGTTAGAATGAGTGTGTCCCTGTGGAGGTGTGCACACTGAACTGTTAGAATAAGTGTGTCCACATGGAGGTGTGCACACTGAACTGTTAGAATGAGTGTGTCCCTGTGGAGGTGTGCACACTGAAATGTTAGAATGAGTGTGTCCACATGGAGGTGTGCACACTGAAGTGTTAGAATTTGTCCACATGGAGGTGTGCACACTGAATTGTTAGAATGAGTGTGTCCACATGGAGGTGTGCACACTGAACTGTTAGAATGAGTGTGCCCACATGGAGGTGTGCACACTGAACTGTTAGAATGAGTGTGCCCACATGGAGGTGTGCACACTGAACTGTTAGAATGAGTGTGCCCACATGGAGGTGTGCACACTGAACTGTTAGAATGAGTGTGTCCACATGGAGGTGTGCACACTGAACGGTTAGAATGAGTGTGTCCACATGGAGGTGTGAACACTGAACTGTTAGAATGAGTGTGCCCACATGGAGGTATGCACACTGAACTGTTAGAATGAGTGTGTCCACATGGAGGTGTGCACACTGAATTCTTAGAATGAGTGTGTCCACATGGAGGTGTGCAGACTGAACTGTTAGAATGAGTGTGTCCACATGGAGGTGTGCACACTGAACTGTTAGAATATTTCAACATGGAGGTGTGCACACTGTATTGTTAGAATGAGTGTGTCCACATGGAGTTGTGCACACTGTAGTGTTAGAATGACTGTGTCCACATGAAGGTGTGCACACTGAACTGTTAGAATGAGTGTGCCCACATGTAGTTGTGCACATGAACTGTTAGAATGACTGTGTACACATGGAGGTGTGCACACTGAACTGTTAGAATGACTGTGCGCACATGGAGGTGTGCACTTTGAACTGTTAGAATGACTGTGTACCTGTGGAGGTGTGCACACTGAACTGTTAGAATGACTGTGTCCACATGAAGGTGTGCACACTGAACTGTTAGAATGAGTGTGTCCACATGGAGGTGTGCACACTGAACTGTTAGAATGACTGTGCCCACATGGAGGTGTGCACTTTGAACTGTTAGAATGAGTGTGTCCACATGGAGGTGTGCACAGTGAACTGTTAGAATGAGTGTGTCCACATGGAGGTGTGCACACTGAACTGTTAGAATGAGTGTGTCCACATGGAGATGTGCACACTGAACTGATAGAATGTGTGTGTCCACATGGAGGTGTGCACACTGAACTGTTAGAATGACTGTGCCCACATGGAAGTGTGCACACTGAACTGTTAGAATGAGTGTGCCCACATGGAGGTGTGCACACTGAACTGTTAGAATGAGTGTGCCCACATGGAAGTGTGCACACTGAACTGTTAGAATGAGTGTGCCCACATGGAGGTGTGCACACAGAACTGTTAGAATGAGTGTGCCCACATGGAGGTGTGAACACTGAACTGTTAGAATGAGTGTGCCCACATGGAGGTGTGCACACTGAACTGTTAGAATGAGTGTGCCCACATGGATGTGTGCACACTGAACTGATAGAATGAGTGTGTCCACATGGAGGTGTGCACACTGAACTGTTGGAATGAGTGTGTCCCTGTGGAGGTGTGCACACTGAAATGTTAGAATGAATGTGTCCTCATGGAGGTGTGAACACTGAACTGTTAGAATGAGTTTGCCCACATGGAGGTGTGCACACTGAACTGTTAGAATGAGTGTGTCCACATGGAGGTGTGCACACTGAACTGATAGAATGAGTGTGTCCCTGTGGAGGTGTGCACACTGAAATGTTAGAATGAGTGTGTCCACATGGAGGTGTGCACACTGAACTGTTAGAATGAGTGTGCCCACATGGAGGTGTGAACACTGAACTGTTAGAATTAGTGTGTCCACATGGAGGTGTGCACACTGAATTCTTAGAATGAGTGTGTCCACATGGAGTTGTGCACACTGAACTGTTAAATTAGTGTGTCCACATGGAAGTGTGCACACTGAACTTTTAGAATGAGTGTGTCCCTGTGGAGTTGTGCACACTGTACTGTTAGAATGAGTGTGTCCACATGGAGGTGTGCACACTGAACTGTTAGAATGAGTGTGTCCACATGGAGGTGTGCACACTGATGTGTTAGAATGACTGTGCCCACATAGGATTAGCACACTGAACTGTTAGAATGAGTGTGTCCCTGTGGAGGTGTGCACAATGAAGTGTTAGAATGAGTGTGTCCACATGGAAGTGTGCACACTGAACTGTTAGAATGAGTGTGTCCACATGGAGGTGTGCACACTGAACTGTTAGAATGAGTGTGTCCCTGTGGAGGTGTGCACACTGAACTGTTAGAATGAGTGTGTCCACATGGAGGTGTGCACACTGAATTCTTAGAATGAGTGTGTCCACATGGAGGTGTGCACACTGAACTGTTAGAATGAGTGTGTCCACATGGAGGTGTGCACACTGAACTTTTAGAATGAGTGTATCCCTGTGGAGTTGTGCACACTGTACTGTTAGAATGAGTGTGTCCACATGGAGGTGTGCACACTGAACTGTTAGAATGACTGTGCCCACATGGGGTTAGCACACTGAACTGTTAGAATGAGTGTGTCCCTGTGGAGGTGTGCACACTGAACTGTTAGAATGAGTGTGTCCACATGGAAGTGTGCACACTGAACTGATAGAATGAGTGTGTCCACATGGAGGTGTGCACACTGAACTGTTAGAATGAGTGTGTCCCTGTGGAGGTGTGCACACTGAAATGTTAGAATGAGTGTGTCCACATGGAGGTGTGCACACTGAAGTGTTAGAATTTGTCCACATGGAGGTGTGCACACTGAATTGTTAGAATGAGTGTGTCCACATGGAGGTGTGCACACTGAACTGTTAGAATTAGTGTGCCCACATGGAGGTGTGCAGACTGAACTGTTAGAATGAGTGTGCCCACAGGGAGGTGTGCACACTGAACTGTTAGAATGAGTGTGCCCACATGGAGGTGTGCACACTGAACTGTTAGAATGAGTGTGCCCACATGGAGGTGTGCACACTGAACTGTTAGAATGAGTGTGTCCACATGGAGGTGTGCACACTGAACTGTTAGAATGAGTGTGCCCACATGGAGGTGTGAACACTGAACTGTTAGAATGAGTGTGCCCACATGGAGGTATGCACACTGAACTGTTAGAATGAGTGTGTCCACATGGAGGTGTGCACACTGAATTCTTAGAATGAGTGTGTCCACATGGAGGTGTGCACACTGAACTGTTAGAATGAGTGTGTCCACATGGAGGTGTGCACACTGAACTTTTAGAATGAGTGTGTCCCTGTGGAGGTGTGCACACTGTACTGTTAGAATGAGTGTGTCCACATGGTGGTGTGCACACTGAACTGTTAGAATGAGTGTGTCCACATGGAGGTGTGAACACTGAACTGTTAGAATGACTGTGCCCACATGGGGTTAGCACACTGAACTGTTAGAATGAGTGTGTCCCTGTGGAGGTGTGCACACTGAACAGTTAGAATGAGTGTGTCCACATGGAAGTGTGCACACTGAACTGTTAGAATGAGTGTGTCCACATGGAGGTGTGCACACTGAACTGTTAGAATGAGTGTGTCCACATGGAGGTGTGCACACTGAACTGTTAGAATGAGTGTGCCCACATGGAGGTGTGCACACTGAACTGTTAGAATGAGTGTGCCCACATGGATGTGTGCACACTGAACTGTTAGAATGAGTGTGTCCACATGGAGGTGTGCACACTGACCTGTTAGAATGAGTGTGTCCCTGTGGAGGTGTGCACACTGAAATGTTAGAATGAATGTGCCCACATGGAGGTGTGCAGACTGAACTGTTAGAATGAGTGTGCCCACATGGAGGTGTGCACACTGAACTGTTAGAATGAGTGTGCCCACATGGAGGTGTGAACACTGAACTGTTAGAATGAGTGTGCCCACATGGTGGTGCGCACACTGAACTGTTAGAATGAGTGTGCCCACATGGAGGTGAGCACACTGAACTGTTAGAATGAGTGTGTCCACATGGAGGTGTGCACACTGAACTGTTAGAATGAGTGTGTCCCTGTGGAGGTGTGCACACTGAAATGTTAGAATGAGTGTGTCCACATGGAGGTGTGCACACTGAACTGTTAGAATGAGTGTGTCCACATGGAGGTGTGCACACTGAACTGTTAGAATGAGTGTGTCCCTGTGGAGGTGTGCACACTGAAATGTTAGAATGAGTGTGTCCACTTGGAGGTGTGCACACTGAACTGTTAGAATGAGTGTGCACACATGGAGGTGTGCACACTGAACTTTTAGAATGAGTGTGCCCACATGGAGGTGTGAACACTGAACTGTTAGAATGAGTGTGCCCACATGGATGGGTGCACACTGAACTGTTAGAATGAGTGTGTCCACATGGAGGTGTGCACACTGAACTGTTAGAATGAGTGTGTCCACATGGAGGTGTGCACACTGAACTGTTAGAGTGTGTCCACATGGAGGTGTGCACACTGAACTGTTAGAATGAGTGTATCCCTGTGGAGGTGTGCACACTGAACTGTTAGAATGAGTGTGTCCCTGTGGAGGTGTGCACACTGAAATGTTAGAATGAATGTGTCCACATGGAGGTGTGAACACTGAACTGTTAGAATGAGTTTGCCCACATGGAGGTGTGCACACTGAACTGTTAGAATGAGTGTGTCCACATGGAGGTGTGCACACTGAACTGTTAGAATGAGTGTGTCCCTGTGGAGTTGTGCACACTGAAATGTTAGAATGAGTGTGTCCACATGGAGGTGTGCACACTGAACTGTTAGAATGAGTGTGCCCACATGGAGGTGTGCACACTGAACTGTTAGAATGACTGTGCCCACATGGGATTAGCACACTGAACTGTTAGAATGAGTGTGTCCCTGTGGAGGTGTGCACACTGAACAGTTAGAATAAGTGTGTCCACAAGGAAGTGTGCACACTGAACTGTTAGAATGAGTGTGTCCACATGGAGGTGTGCACACTGAACTGTTAGAATGAGTGTGTCCCTGTGGAGGTGTGCACACTGAACTGTTAGAATGAGTGTGTCCACATGGAGGTGTGCACACTGAATTCTTAGAATGAGTGTGTCCACATGGAGGTGTGCACACTGAACTGTTAGAATGAGTGTGTCCACATGGAGGTGTGCACACTGAACTTTTAGAATGAGTGTGTCCCTGTGGAGTTGTGCACACTGTACTGTTAGAATGAGTGTGTCCACATGGAGGTGTGCACACTGAACTGTTAGAATGAGTGTGTCCACATGGAGGTGTGCACACTGAACTGTTAGAATGACTGTGCCCACATGGGGTTAGCACACTGAACTGTTAGAATGAGTGTGTCCCTGTGGAGGTGTGCACACTGAAGTGTTAGAATTTGTCCACATGGAGGTGTGCACACTGAATTGTTAGAATTAGTGTGCCCACATGGAGGTGTGCAGACTGAACTGTTAGAATGAGTGTGCCCACAGGGAGGTGTGCACACTGAACTGTTAGAATGAGTGTGCCCACATGGAGGTGTGCACGCTGAACTGTTAGAATGAGTGTGCCCACATGGAGGTGTGCACACTGAACTGTTAGAATGAGTGTGTCCACATGGAGGTGTGCACACTGAACTGTTAGAATTAGTGTGCCCACATGGAGGTGTGAACACTGAACTGTTAGAATGAGTGTGCCCACATGGAGGTATGCACACTGAACTGTTAGAATGAGTGTGTCCACATGGAGGTGTGCACACTGAATTCTTAGAATGAGTGTGTCCACATGGAGGTGTGCACACTGAACTGTTAGAATGAGTGTGTCCACATGGAGGTGTGCACACTGAACTTTTAGAATGAGTGTGTCCCTATGGAGGTGTGCACACTGTACTGTTAGAATGAGTGTGTCCACATGGAGGTGTGCACACTGAACTGTTAGAATTTGTCCACATGGAGGTGTGCACACTGAATTGTTAGAATGAGTGTGTCCACATGGAGGTGTGCACACTGAACTGTTAGAATTAGTGTGCCCACATGGAGGTGTGCAGACTGAACTGTTAGAATGAGTGTGCCCACAGGGAGGTGTGCACACTGAACTGTTAGAATGAGTGTGCCCACATGGAGGTGTGCACACTGAACTGTTAGAATGAGTGTGCCCACATGGAGGTGTGCACACTGAACTGTTAGAATGAGTGTGTCCACATGGAGGTGTGCACACTGAACTGTTAGAATGAGTGTGCCCACATGGAGGTGTGAACACTGAACTGTTAGAATGAGTGTGCCCACATGGAGGTATGCACACTGAACTGTTAGAATGAGTGTGTCCACATGGAGGTGTGCACACTGAATTCTTAGAATGAGTGTGTCCACATGGAGGTGTGCACACTGAACTGTTAGAATGAGTGTGTCCACATGGAGGTGTGCACACTGAACTTTTAGAATGAGTGTGTCCCTGTGGAGGTGTGCACACTGTACTGTTAGAATGAGTGTGTCCACATGGTGGTGTGCACACTGAACTGTTAGAATGAGTGTGTCCACATGGAGGTGTGCACACTGAACTGTTAGAATGACTGTGCCCACATGGGGTTAGCACACTGAACTGTTAGAATGAGTGTGTCCCTGTGGAGGTGTGCACACTGAACAGTTAGAATGAGTGTGTCCACATGGAAGTGTGCACACTGAACTGTTAGAATGAGTGTGTCCACATGGAGGTGTGCACACTGAACTGTTAGAATGAGTGTGTCCACATGGAGGTGTGCACACTGAACTGTTAGAATGAGTGTGCCCACATGGAGGTGTGCACACTGAACTGTTAGAATGAGTGTGCCCACATGGATGTGTGCACACTGAACTGTTAGAATGAGTGTGTCCACATGGAGGTGTGCACACTGACCTGTTAGAATGAGTGTGTCCCTGTGGAGGTGTGCACACTGAAAAGTTAGAATGAATGTGTCCACATGGAGGTGTGCACACTGAACTGTTAGAATGAGTGTGCCCACATGGAGGTGTGCAGACTGAACTGTTAGAATGAGTGTGTCCACATGGAGGTGTGCACACTGAACTGTTAGAGTATGTCCACATGGAGGTGTGCACACTGTATTGTTAGAATGAGTGTGTCCACATGGAGTTGTGCACACTGAAGTGTTAGAATGACTGTGTCCACATGAAGGTGTGCACACTGAACTGTTAGAATGAGTGTGCCCACATGTAGTTGTGCACATGAACTGTTAGAATGACTGTGTACACATGGAGGTGTGCACACTGAACTGTTAGAATGACTGTGCGCACATGGAGGTGTGCACTTTGAACTGTTAGAATGACTGTGTCCCTGTGGAGGTGTGCACACTGAACTGTTAGAATGTGTGTGTCCACATGGAGGTGTGCACACTGAACTGTTAGAATGAGTGTGTCCACATGGAGGTGTGCAGACTGAACTGTTAGAATGAGTGTGCCCACAAGGAGGTTAGCACACTGAAATGTTAGAATGAGTGTGCCCACATGGAGGTGTTCACACTGAACTGTTAGAATGAGTGTGCCCACATGGAGGTGTGAACACTGAACTGTTAGAATGAGTGTGCCCACATGGAGGTGTGTACACTGAACTGTTAGAATGAGTGTGCCCACATGGAGGTGTGCACACTGAACTGTTAGAATGAGTGTGTCCACATGGAGGTGTGCACACTGAACTTTTAGAATGAGTGTGTCCCTGTGGAGTTGTGCACACTGTACTGTTAGAATGAGTGTGTCCACATGGAGGTGTGCACACTGAACTGTTAGAATGAGTGTGTCCACATGGAGGTGTGCACACTGAACTGTTAGAATGATTGTGCCCACATGGGGTTAGCACACTGGACTGTTAGAATGAGTGTGTCCCTGTGGAGGTGTGCACACTGAACTGTTAGAATGAGTGTGTCCACATGGAAGTGTGCACACTGAACTGTTAGAATGAGTGTGTCCACATGGAGGTGTGCACACTGAACTGTTAGAATGACTGTGCCCACATGGGGTTAGCACACTGAACTGTTAGAATGAGTGTGTTCCTGTGGAGTTGTGCACACTGAACTGTTAGAATGAGTGTGTCCACATGGAAGTGTGCACACTGAACTGTTATAATGTGTGTGTCCACATGTAAGTGTGCACACTGAACTGTTAGAATGAGTGTGTCCCTGTGATGGTGTGCACACTGAACTGTTAGAATAAGTGTGTCCACATGGAGGTGTGCACACTGAACTGTTAGAATGAGTGTGTCCCTGTGGAGGTGTGCACACTGAAATGTTAGAATGAGTGTGTCCACATGGAGGTGTGCACACTGAAGTGTTAGAATTTGTCCACATGGAGGTGTGCACACTGAATTGTTAGAATGAGTGTGTCCACATGGAGGTGTGCACACTGAACTGTTAGAATGAGTGTGCCCACATGGAGGTGTGCACACTGAACTGTTAGAATGAGTGTGCCCACATGGAGGTGTGCACACTGAACTGTTAGAATGAGTGTGCCCACATGGAGGTGTGCACACTGAACTGTTAGAATGAGTGTGTTCACATGGAGGTGTGCACACTGAACGGTTAGAATGAGTGTGTCCACATGGAGGTGTGAACACTGAACTGTTAGAATGAGTGTGCCCACATGGAGGTATGCACACTGAACTGTTAGAATGAGTGTGTCCACATGGAGGTGTGCACACTGAATTCTTAGAATGAGTGTGTCCACATGGAGGTGTGCAGACTGAACTGTTAGAATGAGTGTGTCCACATGGAGGTGTGCACACTGAACTGTTAGAATATTTCAACATGGAGGTGTGCACACTGTATTGTTAGAATGAGTGTGTCCACATGGAGTTGTGCACACTGAAGTGTTAGAATGACTGTGTCCACATGAAGGTGTGCACACTGAACTGTTAGAATGAGTGTGCCCACATGTAGTTGTGCACATGAACTGTTAGAATGACTGTGTACACATGGAGGTGTGCACACTGAACTGTTAGAATGACTGTGCGCACATGGAGGTGTGCACTTTGAACTGTTAGAATGACTGTGTACCTGTGGAGGTGTGCACACTGAACTGTTAGAATGACTGTGTCCACATGAAGGTGTGCACACTGAACTGTTAGAATGAGTGTGTCCACATGGAGGTGTGCACACTGAACTGTTAGAATGACTGTGCCCACATGGAGGTGTGCACTTTGAACTGTTAGAATGAGTGTGTCCACATGGAGGTGTGCACAGTGAACTGTTAGAATGAGTGTGTCCACATGGAGGTGTGCACACTGAACTGTTAGAATGAGTGTGTCCACATGGAGATGTGCACACTGAACTGATAGAATGTGTGTGTCCACATGGAGGTGTGCACACTGAACTGTTAGAATGACTGTGCCCACATGGAAGTGTGCACACTGAACTGTTAGAATGAGTGTGCCCACATGGAGGTGTGCACACTGAACTGTTAGAATGAGTGTGCCCACATGGAAGTGTGCACACTGAACTGTTAGAATGAGTGTGCCCACATGGAGGTGTGCACACAGAACTGTTAGAATGAGTGTGCCCACATGGAGGTGTGAACACTGAACTGTTAGAATGAGTGTGCCCACATGGAGGTGTGCACACTGAACTGTTAGAATGAGTGTGCCCACATGGATGTGTGCACACTGAACTGATAGAATGAGTGTGTCCACATGGAGGTGTGCACACTGAACTGTTGGAATGAGTGTGTCCCTGTGGAGGTGTGCACACTGAAATGTTAGAATGAATGTGTCCTCATGGAGGTGTGAACACTGAACTGTTAGAATGAGTTTGCCCACATGGAGGTGTGCACACTGAACTGTTAGAATGAGTGTGTCCACATGGAGGTGTGCACACTGAACTGATAGAATGAGTGTGTCCCTGTGGAGGTGTGCACACTGAAATGTTAGAATGAGTGTGTCCACATGGAGGTGTGCACACTGAACTGTTAGAATGAGTGTGCCCACATGGAGGTGTGAACACTGAACTGTTAGAATTAGTGTGTCCACATGGAGGTGTGCACACTGAATTCTTAGAATGAGTGTGTCCACATGGAGTTGTGCACACTGAACTGTTAAATTAGTGTGTCCACATGGAAGTGTGCACACTGAACTTTTAGAATGAGTGTGTCCCTGTGGAGTTGTGCACACTGTACTGTTAGAATGAGTGTGTCCACATGGAGGTGTGCACACTGAACTGTTAGAATGAGTGTGTCCACATGGAGGTGTGCACACTGATGTGTTAGAATGACTGTGCCCACATAGGATTAGCACACTGAACTGTTAGAATGAGTGTGTCCCTGTGGAGGTGTGCACAATGAAGTGTTAGAATGAGTGTGTCCACATGGAAGTGTGCACACTGAACTGTTAGAATGAGTGTGTCCACATGGAGGTGTGCACACTGAACTGTTAGAATGAGTGTGTCCCTGTGGAGGTGTGCACACTGAACTGTTAGAATGAGTGTGTCCACATGGAGGTGTGCACACTGAATTCTTAGAATGAGTGTGTCCACATGGAGGTGTGCACACTGAACTGTTAGAATGATTGTGTCCACATGGAGGTGTGCACACTGAACTTTTAGAATGAGTGTATCCCTGTGGAGTTGTGCACACTGTACTGTTAGAATGAGTGTGTCCACATGGAGGTGTGCACACTGAACTGTTAGAATGACTGTGCCCACATGGGGTTAGCACACTGAACTGTTAGAATGAGTGTGTCCCTGTGGAGGTGTGCACACTGAACTGTTAGAATGAGAGTGTCCACATGGAAGTGTGCACACTGAACTGATAGAATGAGTGTGTCCACATGGAGGTGTGCACACTGAACTGTTAGAATGAGTGTGTCCCTGTGGAGGTGTGCACACTGAAATGTTAGAATGAGTGTGTCCACATGGAGGTGTGCACACTGAAGTGTTAGAATTTGTCCACATGGAGGTGTGCACGCTGAATTGTTAGAATGAGTGTGTCCACATGGAGGTGTGCACACTGAACTGTTAGAATTAGTGTGCCCACATGGAGGTGTGCAGACTGAACTGTTAGAATGAGTGTGCCCACAGGGAGGTGTGCACACTGAACTGTTAGAATGAGTGTGCCCACATGGAGGTGTGCACACTGAACTGTTAGAATGAGTGTGCCCACATGGAGGTGTGCACACTGAACTGTTAGAATGAGTGTGTCCACATGGAGGTGTGCACACTGAACTGTTAGAATGAGTGTGCCCACATGGAGGTGTGAACACTGAACTGTTAGAATGAGTGTGCCCACATGGAGGTATGCACACTGAACTGTTAGAATGAGTGTGTCCACATGGAGGTGTGCACACTGAATTCTTAGAATGAGTGTGTCCACATGGAGGTGTGCACACTGAACTGTTAGAATGAGTGTGTCCACATGGAGGTGTGCACACTGAACTTTTAGAATGAGTGTGTCCCTGTGGAGGTGTGCACACTGTACTGTTAGAATGAGTGTGTCCACATGGTGGTGTGCACACTGAACTGTTAGAATGAGTGTGTCCACATGGAGGTGTGCACACTGAACTGTTAGAATGACTGTGCCCACATGGGGTTAGCACACTGAACTGTTAGAATGAGTGTGTCCCTGTGGAGGTGTGCACACTGAACAGTTAGAATGAGTGTGTCCACATGGAAGTGTGCACACTGAACTGTTAGAATGAGTGTGTCCACATGGAGGTGTGCACACTGAACTGTTAGAATGAGTGTGTCCACATGGAGGTGTGCACACTGAACTGTTAGAATGAGTGTGCCCACATGGAGGTGTGCAAACTGAACTGTTAGAATGAGTGTCCCCACATGGATGTGTGCACACTGAACTGTTAGAATGAGTGTGTCCACATGGAGGTGTGCACACTGACCTGTTAGAATGAGTGTGTCCCTGTGGAGGTATGCACACTGAAATGTTAGAATGAATGTGCCCACATGGAGGTGTGCAGACTGAACTGTTAGAATGAGTGTGCCCACATGGAGGTGTGCACACTGAACTGTTAGAATGAGTGTGCCCACATGGAGGTGTGAACACTGAACTGTTAGAATGAGTGTGCCCACATGGTGGTGTGCACACTGAACTGTTAGAATGAGTGTGCCCACATGGAGGTGAGCACACTGAACTGTTAGAATGAGTGTGTCCACATGGAGGTGTGCACACTGAACTGTTAGAATGAGTGTGTCCCTGTGGAGGTGTGCACACTGAAATGTTAGAATGAGTGTGTCCACATGGAGGTGTGCACACTGAACTGTTAGAATGAGTGTGTCCACATGGAGGTGTGCACACTGAACTGTTAGAATGAGTGTGTCCCTGTGGAGGTGTGCACACTGAAATGTTAGAATGAGTGTGTCCACTTGGAGGTGTGCACACTGAACTGTTAGAATGAGTGTGCACACATGGAGGTGTGCACACTGAACTTTTAGAATGAGTGTGCCCACATGGAGGTGTGAACACTGAACTGTTAGAATGAGTGTGCCCACATGGATGTGTGCACACTGAACTGTTAGAATGAGTGTGTCCACATGGAGGTGTGCACACTGAACTGTTAGAATGAGTGTGTCCACATGGAGGTGTGCACACTGAACTGTTAGAGTGTGTCCACATGGAGGTGTGCACACTGAACTGTTAGAATGAGTGTATCCCTGTGGAGGTGTGCACACTGAACTGTTAGAATGAGTGTGTCCCTGTGGAGGTGTGCACACTGAAATGTTAGAATGAATGTGTCCACATGGAGGTGTGAACACTGAACTGTTAGAATGAGTTTGCCCACATGGAGGTGTGCACACTGAACTGTTAGAATGAGTGTGTCCACATGGAGGTGTGCACACTGAACTGTTAGAATGAGTGTGTCCCTGTGGAGTTGTGCACACTGAAATGTTAGAATGAGTGTGTCCACATGGAGGTGTGCACACTGAACTGTTAGAATGAGTGTGCCCACATGGAGGTGTGCACACTGAACTGTTAGAATGACTGTGCCCACATGGGATTAGCACACTGAACTGTTAGAATGAGTGTGTCCCTGTGGAGGTGTGCACACTGAACAGTTAGAATAAGTGTGTCCACAAGGAAGTGTGCACACTGAACTGTTAGAATGAGTGTGTCCACATGGAGGTGTGCACACTGAACTGTTAGAGTGTGTCCACATGGAGGTGTGCACACTGAACTGTTAGAATGAGTGTATCCCTGTGGAGGTGTGCACACTGAACTGTTAGAATGAGTGTGTCCTTGTGGAGGTGTGCACACTGAAATGTTAGAATGAATGTGTCCACATGGAGGTGTGAACACTGAACTGTTAGAATGAGTTTGCCCACATGGAGGTGTGCACACTGAACTGTTAGAATGAGTGTGTCCACATGGAGGTGTGCACACTGAACTGTTAGAATGAGTGTGTCCCTGTGGAGTTGTGCACACTGAAATGTTAGAATGAGTGTGTCCACATGGAGGTGTGCACACTGAACTGTTAGAATGAGTGTGCCCACATGGAGGTGTGCACACTGAACTGTTAGAATGACTGTGCCCACATGGGATTAGCACACTGAACTGTTAGAATGAGTGTGTCCCTGTGGAGGTGTGCACACTGAACAGTTAGAATAAGTGTGTCCACAAGGAAGTGTGCACACTGAACTGTTAGAATGAGTGTGTCCACATGGAGGTGTGCACACTGAACTGTTAGAATGAGTGTGTCCCTGTGGAGGTGTGCACACTGAACTGTTAGAATGAGTGTGTCCACATGGAGGTGTGCACACTGAATTCTTAGAATGAGTGTGTCCACATGGAGGTGTGCACACTGAACTGTTAGAATGAGTGTGTCCACATGGAGGTGTGCACACTGAACTTTTAGAATGAGTGTGTCCCTGTGGAGTTGTGCACACTGTACTGTTAGAATGAGTGTGTCCACATGGAGGTGTGCACACTGAACTGTTAGAATGAGTGTGTCCACATGGAGGTGTGCACACTGAACTGTTAGAATGACTGTGCCCACATGGGGTTAGCACACTGAACTGTTAGAATGAGTGTGTCCCTGTGGAGGTGTGCACACTGAAGTGTTAGAATTTGTCCACATGGAGGTGTGCACACTGAATTGTTAGAATTAGTGTGCCCACATGGAGGTGTGCAGACTGAACTGTTAGAATGAGTGTGCCCACAGGGAGGTGTGCACACTGAACTGTTAGAATGAGTGTGCCCACATGGAGGTGTGCACGCTGAACTGTTAGAATGAGTGTGCCCACATGGAGGTGTGCACACTGAACTGTTAGAATGAGTGTGTCCACATGGAGGTGTGCACACTGAACTGTTAGAATTAGTGTGCCCACATGGAGGTGTGAACACTGAACTGTTAGAATGAGTGTGCCCACATGGAGGTATGCACACTGAACTGTTAGAATGAGTGTGTCCACATGGAGGTGTGCACACTGAATTCTTAGAATGAGTGTGTCCACATGGAGTTGTGCACACTGAACTGTTAAATTAGTGTGTCCACATGGAAGTGTGCACACTGAACTTTTAGAATGAGTGTGTCCCTGTGGAGTTGTGCACACTGCACTGTTAGAATGAGTGTGTCCACATGGAGGTGTGCACACTGAACTGTTAGAATGAGTGTGTCCACATGGAGGTGTGCACACTGATGTGTTAGAATGACTGTGCCCACATAGGATTAGCACACTGAACTGTTAGAATGAGTGTGTCCCTGTGGAGGTGTGCACAATGAAGTGTTAGAATGAGTGTGTCCACATGGAAGTGTGCACACTGAACTGTTAGAATGAGTGTGTCCACATGGAGGTGTGCACACTGAACTGTTAGAATGAGTGTGTCCCTGTGGAGGTGTGCACACTGAACTGTTAGAATGAGTGTGTCCACATGGAGGTGTGCACACTGAATTCTTAGAATGAGTGTGTCCACATGGAGGTGTGCACACTGAACTGTTAGAATGAGTGTGTCCACATGGAGGTGTGCACACTGAACTTTTAGAATGAGTGTATCCCTGTGGAGTTGTGCACACTGTACTGTTAGAATGAGTGTGTCCACATGGAGGTGTGCACACTGAACTGTTAGAATGACTGTGCCCACATGGGGTTAGCACACTGAACTGTTAGAATGAGTGTGTCCCTGTGGAGGTGTGCACACTGAACTGTTAGAATGAGTGTGTCCACATGGAAGTGTGCACACTGAACTGATAGAATGAGTGTGTCCACATGGAGGTGTGCACACTGAACTGTTAGAATGAGTGTGTCCCTGTGGAGGTGTGCACACTGAAATGTTAGAATGAGTGTGTCCACATGGAGGTGTGCACACTGAAGTGTTAGAATTTGTCCACATGGAGGTGTGCACACTGAATTGTTAGAATGAGTGTGTCCACATGGAGGTGTGCACACTGAACTGTTAGAATTAGTGTGCCCACATGGAGGTGTGCAGACTGAACTGTTAGAATGAGTGTGCCCACAGGGAGGTGTGCACACTGAACTGTTAGAATGAGTGTGCCCACATGGAGGTGTGCACACTGAACTGTTAGAATGAGTGTGCCCACATGGAGGTGTGCACACTGAACTGTTAGAATGAGTGTGTCCACATGGAGGTGTGCACACTGAACTGTTAGAATGAGTGTGCCCACATGGAGGTGTGAACACTGAACTGTTAGAATGAGTGTGCCCACATGGAGGTATGCACACTGAACTGTTAGAATGAGTGTGTCCACATGGAGGTGTGCACACTGAATTCTTAGAATGAGTGTGTCCACATGGAGGTGTGCACACTGAAATGTTAGAATGAGTGTGTCCACATGGAGGTGTGCACACTGAACTTTTAGAATGAGTGTGTCCCTGTGGAGGTGTGCACACTGTACTGTTAGAATGAGTGTGTCCACATGGTGGTGTGCACACTGAACTGTTAGAATGAGTGTGTCCACATGGAGGTGTGCACACTGAACTGTTAGAATGACTGTGCCCACATGGGGTTAGCACACTGAACTGTTAGAATGAGTGTGTCCCTGTGGAGGTGTGCACACTGAACAGTTAGAATGAGTGTGTCCACATGGAAGTGTGCACACTGAACTGTTAGAATGAGTGTGTCCACATGGAGGTGTGCACACTGAACTGTTAGAATGAGTGTGTCCACATGGAGGTGTGCACACTGAACTGTTAGAATGAGTGTGCCCACATGGAGGTGTGCACACTGAACTGTTAGAATGAGTGTGCCCACATGGATGTGTGCACACTGAACTGTTAGAATGAGTGTGTCCACATGGAGGTGTGCACACTGACCTGTTAGAATGAGTGTGTCCCTGTGGAGGTGTGCACACTGAAATGTTAGAATGAATGTGCCCACATGGAGGTGTGCAGACTGAACTGTTAGAATGAGTGTGCCCACATGGAGGTGTGCACACTGAACTGTTAGAATGAGTGTGCCCACATGGAGGTGTGAACACTGAACTGTTAGAATGAGTGTGCCCACATGGTGGTGTGCACACTGAACTGTTAGAATGAGTGTGCCCACATGGAGGTGAGCACACTGAACTGTTAGAATGAGTGTGTCCACATGGAGGTGTGCACACTGAACTGTTAGAATGAGTGTGTCCCTGTGGAGGTGTGCACACTGATATGTTAGAATGAGTGTGTCCACATGGAGGTGTGCACACTGAACTGTTAGAATGAGTGTGTCCACATGGAGGTGTGCACACTGAACTGTTAGAATGAGTGTGTCCCTGTGGAGGTGTGCACACTGAAATGTTAGAATGAGTGTGTCCACTTGGAGGTGTGCACACTGACCTGTTAGAATGAGTGTGCACACATGGAGGTGTGCACACTGAACTTTTAGAATGAGTGTGCCCACATGGAGGTGTGAACACTGAACTGTTAGAATGAGTGTGCCCACATGGATGTGTGCACACTGAACTGTTAGAATGAGTGTGTCCACATGGAGGTGTGCACACTGAACTGTTAGAATGAGTGTGTCCACATGGAGGTGTGCACACTGAACTGTTAGAGTGTGTCCACATGGAGGTGTGCACACTGAACTGTTAGAATGAGTGTATCCCTGTGGAGGTGTGCACACTGAACTGTTAGAATGAGTGTGTCCCTTTGGAGGTGTGCACACTGAAATGTTAGAATGAATGTGTCCACATGGAGGTGTGAACACTGAACTGTTAGAATGAGTTTGCCCACATGGAGGTGTGCACACTGAACTCTTAGAATGAGTGTGTCCACATGGAGGTGTGCACACTGAACTGTTAGAATGAGTGTGTCCCTGTGGAGTTGTGCACACTGAAATGTTAGAATGAGTGTGTCCACATGGAGGTGTGCACACTGAACTGTTAGAATGAGTGTGCCCACATGGAGGTGTGCACACTGAACTGTTAGAATGACTGTGCCCACATGGGATTAGCACACTGAACTGTTAGAATGAGTGTGTCCCTGTGGAGGTGTGCACACTGAACAGTTAGAATAAGTGTGTCCACAAGGAAGTGTGCACACTGAACTGTTAGAATGAGTGTGTCCACATGGAGGTGTGCACACTGAACTGTTAGAATGAGTGTGTCCCTGTGGAGGTGTGCACACTGAACTGTTAGAATGAGTGTGTCCACATGGAGGTGTGCACACTGAATTCTTAGAATGAGTGTGTCCACATGGAGGTGTGCACACTGAACTGTTAGAATGAGTGTGTCCACATGGAGGTGTGCACACTGAACTTTTAGAATGAGTGTGTCCCTGTGGAGTTGTGCACACTGTACTGTTAGAATGAGTGTGTCCACATGGAGGTGTGCACACTGAACTGTTAGAATGAGTGTGTCCACATGGAGGTGTGCACACTGAACTGTTAGAATGACTGTGCCCACATGGGGTTAGCACACTGAACTGTTAGAATGAGTGTGTCCCTGTGGAGGTGTGCACACTGAAGTGTTAGAATTTGTCCACATGGAGGTGTGCACACTGAATTGTTAGAATTAGTGTGCCCACATGGAGGTGTGCAGACTGAACTGTTAGAATGAGTGTGCCCACAGGGAGGTGTGCACACTGAACTGTTAGAATGAGTGTGCCCACATGGAGGTGTGCACGCTGAACTGTTAGAATGAGTGTGCCCACATGGAGGTGTGCACACTGAACTGTTAGAATGAGTGTGTCCACATGGAGGTGTGCACACTGAACTGTTAGAATTAGTGTGCCCACATGGAGGTGTGAACACTGAACTGTTAGAATGAGTGTGCCCACATGGAGGTATGCACACTGAACTGTTAGAATGAGTGTGTCCACATGGAGGTGTGCACACTGAATTCTTAGAATGAGTGTGTCCACATGGAGGTGTGCACACTGAACTGTTAGAATGAGTGTGTCCACATGGAGGTGTGCACACTGAACTTTTAGAATGAGTGTGTCCCTGTGGAGGTGTGCACACTGTACTGTTAGAATGAGTGTGTCCACATGGAGGTGTGCACACTGAACTGTTAGAATTTGTCCACATGGAGGTGTGCACACTGAATTGTTAGAATGAGTGTGTCCACATGGAGGTGTGCACACTGAACTGTTAGAATTAGTGTGCCCACATGGAGGTGTGCAGACTGAACTGTTAGAATGAGTGTGCCCACAGGGAGGTGTGCACACTGAACTGTTAGAATGAGTGTGCCCACATGGAGGTGTGCACACTGAACTGTTAGAATGAGTGTGCCCACATGGAGGTGTGCACACTGAACTGTTAGAATGAGTGTGTCCACATGGAGGTGTGCACACTGAACTGTTAGAATGAGTGTGCCCACATGGAGGTGTGAACACTGAACTGTTAGAATGAGTGTGCCCACATGGAGGTATGCACACTGAACTGTTAGAATGAGTGTGTCCACATGGAGGTGTGCACACTGAATTCTTAGAATGAGTGTGTCCACATGGAGGTGTGCACACTGAACTGTTAGAATGAGTGTGTCCACATGGAGGTGTGCACACTGAACTTTTAGAATGAGTGTGTCCCTGTGGAGGTGTGCACACTGTACTGTTAGAATGAGTGTGTCCACATGGTGGTGTGCACACTGAACTGTTAGAATGAGTGTGTCCACATGGAGGTGTGCACACTGAACTGTTAGAATGACTGTGCCCACATGGGGTTAGCACACTGAACTGTTAGAATGAGTGTGTCCCTGTGGAGGTGTGCACACTGAACAGTTAGAATGAGTGTGTCCACATGGAAGTGTGCACACTGAACTGTTAGAATGAGTGTGTCCACATGGAGGTGTGCACACTGAACTGTTAGAATGAGTGTGTCCACATGGAGGTGTGCACACTGAACTGTTAGAATAAGTGTGCCCACATGGAGGTGTGCACACTGAACTGTTAGAATGAGTGTGCCCACATGGATGTGTGCACACTGAACTGTTAGAATGAGTGTGTCCACATGGAGGTGTGCACACTGACCTGTTAGAATGAGTGTGTCCCTGTGGAGGTGTGCACACTGAAATTTTAGAATGAATGTGTCCACATGGAGGTGTGCACACTGAACTGTTAGAATGAGTGTGCCCACATGGAGGTGTGCAGACTGAACTGTTAGAATGAGTGTGCCCACATGGAGGTGTGCACACTGAACTGTTAGAATGAGTGTGCCCACATGGAGGTGTGAACACTGAACTGTTAGAATGAGTGTGCCCACATGGTGGTGTGCACACTGAACTGTTAGAATGAGTGTGCCCACATGGAGGTGAGCACACTGAACTGTTAGAATGAGTGTGTCCACATGGAGGTGTGCACACTGAACTGTTAGAATGAGTGTGTCCCTGTGGAGGTGTGCACACTGAAATGTTAGAATGAGTGTGTCCACATGGAGGTGTGCACACTGAACTGTTAGAATGAGTGTGTCCACATGGAGGTGTGCACACTGAACTGTTAGAATGAGTGTGTCCCTGTGGAGGTGTGCACACTGAAATGTTAGAATGAGTGTGTCCACTTGGAGGTGTGCACACTGAACTGTTAGAATGAGTGTGCACACATGGAGGTGTGCACACTGAACTTTTAGAATGAGTGTGCCCACATGGAGGTGTGAACACTGAACTGTTAGAATGAGTGTGCCCACATGGATGTGTGCACACTGAACTGTTAGAATGAGTGTGTCCACATGGAGGTGTGCACACTGAACTGTTAGAATGAGTGTGTCCACATGGAGGTGTGCACACTGAACTGTTAGAGTGTGTCCACATGGAGGTGTGCACACTGAACTGTTAGAATGAGTGTATCCCTGTGGAGGTGTGCACACTGAACTGTTAGAATGAGTGTGTCCCTGTGGAGGTGTGCACACTGAAATGTTAGAATGAATGTGTCCACATGGAGGTGTGAACACTGAACTGTTAGAATGAGTTTGCCCACATGGAGGTGTGCACACTGAACTGTTAGAATGAGTGTGTCCACATGGAGGTGTGCACACTGAACTGTTAGAATGAGTGTGTCCCTGTGGAGTTGTGCACACTGAAATGTTAGAATGAGTGTGTCCACATGGAGGTGTGCACACTGAACTGTTAGAATGAGTGTGCCCACATGGAGGTGTGCACACTGAACTGTTAGAATGACTGTGCCCACATGGGATTAGCACACTGAACTGTTAGAATGAGTGTGTCCCTGTGGAGGTGTGCACACTGAACAGTTAGAATAAGTGTGTCCACAAGGAAGTGTGCACACTGAACTGTTAGAATGAGTGTGTCCACATGGAGGTGTGCACACTGAACTGTTAGAATGAGTGTGTCCCTGTGGAGGTGTGCACACTGAACTGTTAGAATGAGTGTGTCCACATGGAGGTGTGCACACTGAATTCTTAGAATGAGTGTGTCCACATGGAGGTGTGCACACTGAACTGTTAGAATGAGTGTGTCCACATGGAGGTGTGCACACTGAACTTTTAGAATGAGTGTGTCCCTGTGGAGTTGTGCACACTGTACTGTTAGAATGAGTGTGTCCACATGGAGGTGTGCACACTGAACTGTTAGAATGAGTGTGTCCACATGGAGGTGTGCACACTGAACTGTTAGAATGACTGTGCCCACATGGGGTTAGCACACTGAACTGTTAGAATGAGTGTGTCCCTGTGGAGGTGTGCACACTGAAGTGTTAGAATTTGTCCACATGGAGGTGTGCACACTGAATTGTTAGAATTAGTGTGCCCACATGGAGGTGTGCAGACTGAACTGTTAGAATGAGTGTGCCCACAGGGAGGTGTGCACATGAACTGTTAGAATGAGTGTGCCCACATGGAGGTGTGCACGCTGAACTGTTAGAATGAGTGTGCCCACATGGAGGTGTGAACACTGAACTGTTAGAATGAGTGTGTCCACATGGAGGTGTGCACACTGAACTGTTAGAATGAGTGTGCCCACATGGAGGTGTGAACACTGAACTGTTAGAATGAGTGTGCCCACATGGAGGTATGCACACTGAACTGTTAGAATGAGTGTGTCCACATGGAGGTGTGCACACTGAATTCTTAGAATGAGTGTGTCCACATGGAGGTGTGCACACTGAACTGTTAGAATGAGTGTGTCTACATGGAGGTGTGCACACTGAACTTTTAGAATGAGTGTGTCCCTGTGGAGGTGTGCACACTGTACTCTTAGAATGAGTGTGTCCACATGGAGGTGTGCACACTGAACTGTTAGAATGAGTGTGTCCACATGGAGGTGTGCACACTGAACTTTTAGAATGACTGTGCCCACATGGGGTTAGCACACTGAACTGTTAGAATGAGTGTGTCCACATGGAGGTGTGCACACTGAACTGTTAGAATGAGTGTGTCCCTGTGGAGGTGTGCACACTGAACTGTTAGAATGAGTGTGTCCACATGGAGGTGTGCACACTGAACTGTTAGAATGAGTGTGTCCACATGGAGGTGTGCACACTGAACTTTTAGAATGAGTGTGTCCCTGTGGAGTTGTGCACACTGTACTGTTAGAATGAGTGTGTCCACATGGAGGTGTGCACACTGAACTGTTAGAATGAGTGTGTCCACATGGAGGTGTGCACACTGAACTGTTAGAATGACTGTGCCCACATGGGGTTAGCACACTGAACTGTTAGAATGAGTGTGTCCACATGGAGGTGTGCACACTCAACTGTTAGAATGAGTGTGTCCACATGGAGGTGTGCACACTGAACTGTTAGAATGAGTGTGTCCACATGGAGTTGTGCACACTGAACTGTTAGAATTAGTGTATCCCTGTGGAGATGTGCACACTGAACTGTTAGAATGAGTGTGTCCACATGGAGGTGTGCACACTTAACTGTTAGAATGAGTGTGTCCACATGGAGGTGTGCACACTGAACTGTTAGAATATGTCCACATGGAGGTGTGCACACTGTATTGTTAGAATGAGTGTGTCCACATGGAGTTGTGCACACTGAAGTGTTAGAATGACTGTGTCCACATGAAGGTGTGCACACTGAACTGTTAGAATGAGTGTGCCCACATGTAGTTGTGCACATGAACTGTTAGAATGACTGTGTACACATGGAGGTGTGCACACTGAACTGTTAGAATGACTGTGCCCACATGGAGGTGTGCACTTTGAACTGTTAGAATGACTGTGTCCCTGTGGAAGTGTGCACACTGAACTGTTAGAATGTGTGTGTCCACATGGAGGTGTGCACACTGAACTGTTAGAATGAGTGTGTCCACATGGAGGTGTGCACACTGAACTGTTAGAATGAGTGTGCCCACATGGAGGTGTGCAAACTGAACTGTTAGAATGAGTGTGCCCACAAGGAGGTGAGCACACTGAAATGTTAGAATGAGTGTGCCCACATGGAGGTGTGCACACTGAACTGTTAGAATGAGTGTGTCCACATGGAGCTGTGCACACTGAACTGTTAGAATGAGTGTGTCCACATGGAGGTGTGCACACTGAACTGTTAGAATGAGTGTGTCCACATGGAGGTGTGCACACTGAACTGTTAGAATGACTGTGCCCACATGGGGTTAGCACACTGAACTGTTAGAATGAGTGTGTCCCTGTGGAGGTGTGCACACTGAACTGTTAGAATGAGTGTGTCCACATGGAAGTGTGCACACTGAACTGTTAGAATGAGTGTGTCCACATGGAGGTGTGCACACTGAACTGTTAGAATGAGTGTGTCCCTGTGGAGGTGAGCACACTGAACTGTTAGAATGAGTGTGTCCACATGGAGGTGTGCACACTGAACTGTTAGAATGAGTGTGTCCCTGTGGAGGTGTGCACACTGAAATGTTAGAATGAGTGTGTCCACATGGAGGTGTGCACACTGAAGTGTTAGAATTTGTCCACATGGAGGTGTGCACACTGAATTGTTAGAATTAGTGTGCCCACATGGAGGTGTGCAGACTGAACTGTTAGAATGAGTGTGCCCACAGGGAGGTGTGCACACTGAACTGTTAGAATGAGTGTGCCCACATGGAGGTGTGCACGCTGAACTGTTAGAATGAGTGTGCCCACATGGAGGTGTGAACACTGAACTGTTAGAATGAGTGTGCCCACATGGAGGTATGCACACTGAACTGTTAGAATGAGTGTGTCCACATGGAGGTGTGCACACTGAATTCTTAGAATGAGTGTGTCCACATGGAGGTGTGCACACTGAACTGTTAGAATGAGTGTGTCCACATGGAGGTGTGCACACTGAACTTTTAGAATGAGTGTGTCCCTGTGGAGGTGTGCACACTGTACTGTTAGAATGAGTGTGTCCACATGGAGGTGTGCACACTGAACTGTTAGAATGAGTGTGTCCACATGGAGGTGTGCACACTGAACTGTTAGAATGACTGTGCCCACATGGGGTTAGCACACTGAACTGTTAGAATGAGTGTGTCCACATGGAAGTGTGCACACTGAACTGTTAGAATGAGTGTGTCCACATGGAGGTGTGCACACTGAACTGTTAGAATGAGTGTGTCCACATGGAGGTGTGCACACTGAACTGTTAGAATGAGTGTGTCCCTGTGGAGGTGTGCACACTGAACTGTTAGAATGAGTGTGTCCACATGGAGGTGTGCACACTGAACTGTTAGAATGAGTGTGTCCACATGGAGGTGTGCACCCTGAACTTTTAGAATGAGTGTGTCCCTGTGGAGTTGTGCACACTGTACTGTTAGAATGAGTGTGTCCACATGGAGGTGTGCACACTGAACTGTTAGAATGAGTGTGTCCACATGGAGGTGTGCACACAGAACTGTTAGAATGACTGTGCCCACATGGGGTTAGCACACTGAACTGTTAGAATGAGTGTGTCCACATGGAGGTGTGCACACTCAACTGTTAGAATGAGTGTGTCCACATGGAGGTGTGCACACTGAACTGTTAGAATGAGTGTGTCCACATGGAGTTGTGCACACTGAACTGTTAGAATTAGTGTATCCCTGTGGAGATGTGCACACTGAACTGTTAGAATGAGTGTGTCCACATGGAGGTGTGCACACTTAACTGTTAGAATGAGTGTGTCCACATGGAGGTGTGCACACTGAACTGTTAGAATATGTCCACATGGAGGTGTGCACACTGTATTGTTAGAATGAGTGTGTCCACATGGAGTTGTGCACACTGAAGTGTTAGAATGAATGTGTCCACATGAAGGTGTGCACACTGAACTGTTAGAATGAGTGTGCCCACATGTAGTTGTGCACATGAACTGTTAGAATGACTGTGTACACATGGAGGTGTGCACACTGAACTGTTAGAATGAGTGTGCCCACATGGAGGTGTGCACACTGAACTGTTAGAATGACTGTGTCCCTGTGGAGGTGTGCACACTGAACTGTTAGAATGTGTGTGTCCACATGGAGGTGTGCACACTGAACTGTTAGAATGAGTGTGTCCACATGGAGGTGTGCACACTGAACTGTTAGAATGAGTGTGCCCACATGGAGGTGTGCAGACTGAACTGTTAGAATGAGTGTGCCCACAAGGAGGTGAGCACACTGAAATGTTAGAATGAGTGTGCCCACATGGAGGTGTTCACACTGAACTGTTAGAATGAGTGTGCCCACATGGAGGTGTGAACACTTAACTGTTAGAATGAGTGTGCCCACATGGAGGTGTGTACACTGAACTGTTAGAATGAGTGTGCCCACATGGAGGTGTGCACACTGAACTGTTAGAATGAGTGTGTCCACATGGAGGTGTGCACAGTGAACTGTTAGAATGAGTGTGTCCCTGTGGAGGTGTGCACACTGAAATGTTAGAATGAGTGTGCCCACATGGAGGTATGCACACTGAACTGTTAGAATGAGTGTGTCCACATGGAGGTGTGCACACTGAATTCTTAGAATGAGTGTGTCCACATGGAGGTGTGCACACTGAACTGTTAGAATGAGTGTGTCCACATGGAGGTGTGCACACTGAACTTTTAGAATGAGTGTGTCCCTGTGGAGGTGTGCACACTGTACTGTTAGAATGAGTGTGTCCACATGGAGGTGTGCACACTGAACTGTTAGAATGAGTGTGTCCACATGGAGGTGTGCACACTGAACTTTTAGAATGACTGTGCCCACATGGGGTTAGCACACTGAACTGTTAGAATGAGTGTGTCCACATGGAGGTGTGCACACTGAACTGTTAGAATGAGTGTGTCCACATGGAAGTGTGCACACTGAACTGTTAGAATGAGTGTGTCCACATGGAGGTGTGCACACTGAACTGTTAGAATGAGTGTGTCCACATGGAGGTGTGCACACTGAACTGTTAGAATGAGTGTGTCCCTGTGGAGGTGTGCACACTGAACTGTTAGAATGAGTGTGTCCACATGGAGGTGTGCACACTGAACTGTTAGAATGAGTGTGTCCACATGGAGGTGTGCACACTGAACTTTTAGAATGAGTGTGTCCCTGTGGAGTTGTGCACACTGTACTGTTAGAATGAGTGTGTCCACATGGAGGTGTGCACACTGAACTGTTAGAATGAGTGTGTCCACATGGAGGTGTGCACACTGAACTGTTAGAATGACTGTGCCCACATGGGGTTAGCACACTGAACTGTTAGAATGAGTGTGTCCACATGGAGGTGTGCACACTCAACTGTTAGAATGAGTGTGTCCACATGGAGGTGTGCACACTGAACTGTTAGAATGAGTGTGTCCACATGGAGTTGTGCACACTGAACTGTTAGAATTAGTGTATCCCTGTGGAGATGTGCACACTGAACTGTTAGAATGAGTGTGTCCACATGGAGGTGTGCACACTTAACTGTTAGAATGAGTGTGTCCACATGGAGGTGTGCACACTGAACTGTTAGAATATGTCCACATGGAGGTGTGCACACTGTATTGTTAGAATGAGTGTGTCCACATGGAGTTGTGCACACTGAAGTGTTAGAATGACTGTGTCCACATGAAGGTGTGCACACTGAACTGTTAGAATGAGTGTGCCCACATGTAGTTGTGCACATGAACTGTTAGAATGAGTGTGTCCACATGGAAGTGTGCACACTGAACTGTTAGAATGAGTGTGCCCACATGGAGGTGTGCACACTGAACTGTTAGAATGACTGTGTCCCTGTGGAGGTGTGCACACTGAACTGTTAGAATGTGTGTGTCCACATGGAGGTGTGCACACTGAACTGTTAGAATGAGTGTGTCCACATGGAGGTGTGCACACTGAACTGTTAGAATGAGTGTGCCCACATGGAGGTGTGCAGACTGAACTGTTAGAATGAGTGTGCCCACAAGGAGGTGAGCACACTGAAATGTTAGAATGAGTGTGCCCACATGGAGGTGTTCACACTGAACTGTTAGAATGAGTGTGCCCACATGGAGGTGTGAACACTTAACTGTTAGAATGAGTGTGCCCACATGGAGGTGTGTACACTGAACTGTTAGAATGAGTGTGCCCACATGGAGGTGTGCACACTGAACTGTTAGAATGAGTGTGTCCACATGGAGGTGTGCACACTGAACTGTTAGAATGAGTGTGTCCCTGTGGAGGTGTGCACACTGAACTGTGAGAATGAGTGTGTCCACATGGAGGTGTGCACACTGAACTGTTAGAATGAGTGTGTCCCTGTGGAGGTGTGCACACTGAACTGTTAGAATGAGTGTGTCCACATGGAGGTGTGCACACTGAATTCTTAGAATGACTGTGCCCACATGGGGTTAGCACACTGAACTGTTAGAATGAGTGTGTCCCTGTGGAGGTGTGCACTCTGAACCGTTAGAATGAGTGTGTCCACATGGAAGTGTGCACACTGAACTGTTTGAATGAGTTTGTCCATATGGAGGTGTGCACACTGAACTGTTAGAATGAGTGTGTCCCTGTGGAGGTGTGCACACTGAAATGTTAGAATGAGTGTGTCCACATGGAGGTGTGCACACTGAACTGTTAGAATGAGTGTGTCCACATGGAGGTGTGCACACTGAACTGTTAGAATGAGTGTGTCCACATGGAGGTGTGCACACTGAACTGTTAGAATGAGTGTGTCCCTGTGGAGGTGTGCACACTGAAATGTTAGAATGAGTGTGTCCACATGGAGGTGTGCACACTGAACTGTTAGAATGAGTGTGCCCAGAATGAGGTGTGAACACTGAACTGTTAGAATGAGTGTGTCCACATGGAGGTGTGCACACTGAATTCTTAGACTGAGTGTGTCCACATGGAGGTGTGCACACTGAACTCTTAGAATGAGTGTGTCCACATGGAGGTGTGCACACTGAACTGTTAGAATGAGTGTGCCCACATGGAAGTGTTCACACTGAACTGTTAGAATGAGTGTGCCCAAATGGAGGTGTGCACACTGAACTGTTAGAATGAGTGTGCCAACATGGAGGTGTGCACACTGATCTGTTAGAATGAGTGTGACCACATGGAGGTGTGCACACTGAACTGTTAGAATGAGTGTGCCCACATGGAGGTGTGAACACTGAACTGTTTGAATGAGTGTGCCCACAGGGAGGTGTGCACACTGAACTGTGAGAATGAGTGTGCCCACATGGAGGTGTGCACACTGAACTGTTAGAATGAGTGTGTCCACATGGAGGTGTGCACACTGAACTGTTAGAATGAGTGTGCCCACATGGAGGTGTGCAGACTGAACTGTTAGAATGAGTGTGCCCACATGGAGGTGTGCACACTGAACTGTTAGAATGAGTGTGTCCACATGGAGGTGTGCACACTGAACTGTTAGAATGAGTGTGTCCCTGTGGAGGTGTGCACACTGAACTGTTAGAATGAGTGTGTCCACATGGAGGTGTGCACACTGAACTGTTAGAATGAGTGTGTCCACATGGAGGTGTGCACACTGAACTTTTAGAATGAGTGTGTCCCTGTGGAGTTGTGCACACTGTACTGTTAGAATGAGTGTGTCCACATGGAGGTGTGCACACTGAACTGTTAGAATGAGTGTGTCCACATGGAGGTGTGCACACTGAACTGTTAGAATGACTGTGCCCACATGGGGTTAGCACACTGAACTGTTAGAATGAGTGTGTCCACATGGAGGTGTGCACACTCAACTGTTAGAATGAGTGTGTCCACATGGAGGTGTGCACACTGAACTGTTAGAATGAGTGTGTCCACATGGAGTTGTGCACACTGAACTGTTAGAATTAGTGTATCCCTGTGGAGATGTGCACACTGAACTGTTAGAATGAGTGTGTCCACATGGAGGTGTGCACACTTAACTGTTAGAATGAGTGTGTCCACATGGAGGTGTGCACACTGAACTGTTAGAATATGTCCACATGGAGGTGTGCACACTGTATTGTTAGAATGAGTGTGTCCACATGGAGTTGTGCACACTGAAGTGTTAGAATGACTGTGTCCACATGAAGGTGTGCACACTGAACTGTTAGAATGAGTGTGCCCACATGTAGTTGTGCACATGAACTGTTAGAATGAGTGTGTCCACATGGAAGTGTGCACACTGAACTGTTAGAATGAGTGTGCCCACATGGAGGTGTGCACACTGAACTGTTAGAATGACTGTGTCCCTGTGGAGGTGTGCACACTGAACTGTTAGAATGTGTGTGTCCACATGGAGGTGTGCACACTGAACTGTTAGAATGAGTGTGTCCACATGGAGGTGTGCACACTGAACTGTTAGAATGAGTGTGCCCACATGGAGGTGTGCAGACTGAACTGTTAGAATGAGTGTGCCCACAAGGAGGTGAGCACACTGAAATGTTAGAATGAGTGTGCCCACATGGAGGTGTTCACACTGAACTGTTAGAATGAGTGTGCCCACATGGAGGTGTGAACACTTAACTGTTAGAATGAGTGTGCCCACATGGAGGTGTGTACACTGAACTGTTAGAATGAGTGTGCCCACATGGAGGTGTGCACACTGAACTGTTAGAATGAGTGTGTCCACATGGAGGTGTGCACACTGAACTGTTAGAATGAGTGTGTCCCTGTGGAGGTGTGCACACTGAACTGTGAGAATGAGTGTGTCCACATGGAGGTGTGCACACTGAACTGTTAGAATGAGTGTGTCCCTGTGGAGGTGTGCACACTGAACTGTTAGAATGAGTGTGTCCACATGGAGGTGTGCACACTGAATTCTTAGAATGACTGTGCCCACATGGGGTTAGCACACTGAACTGTTAGAATGAGTGTGTCCCTGTGGAGGTGTGCACTCTGAACCGTTAGAATGAGTGTGTCCACATGGAAGTGTGCACACTGAACTGTTTGAATGAGTTTGTCCATATGGAGGTGTGCACACTGAACTGTTAGAATGAGTGTGTCCCTGTGGAGGTGTGCACACTGAAATGTTAGAATGAGTGTGTCCACATGGAGGTGTGCACACTGAACTGTTAGAATGAGTGTGTCCACATGGAGGTGTGCACACTGAACTGTTAGAATGAGTGTGTCCACATGGAGGTGTGCACACTGAACTGTTAGAATGAGTGTGTCCCTGTGGAGGTGTGCACACTGAAATGTTAGAATGAGTGTGTCCACATGGAGGTGTGCACACTGAACTGTTAGAATGAGTGTGCCCAGAATGAGGTGTGAACACTGAACTGTTAGAATGAGTGTGTCCACATGGAGGTGTGCACACTGAATTCTTAGACTGAGTGTGTCCACATGGAGGTGTGCACACTGAACTCTTAGAATGAGTGTGTCCACATGGAGGTGTGCACACTGAACTGTTAGAATGAGTGTGCCCACATGGAAGTGTTCACACTGAACTGTTAGAATGAGTGTGCCCAAATGGAGGTGTGCACACTGAACTGTTAGAATGAGTGTGCCAACATGGAGGTGTGCACACTGATCTGTTAGAATGAGTGTGACCACATGGAGGTGTGCACACTGAACTGTTAGAATGAGTGTGCCCACATGGAGGTGTGAACACTGAACTGTTTGAATGAGTGTGCCCACAGGGAGGTGTGCACACTGAACTGTGAGAATGAGTGTGCCCACATGGAGGTGTGCACACTGAACTGTTAGAATGAGTGTGTCCACATGGAGGTGTGCACACTGAACTGTTAGAATGAGTGTGCCCACATGGAGGTGTGCAGACTGAACTGTTAGAATGAGTGTGCCCACATGGAGGTGTGCACACTGAACTGTTAGAATGAGTGTGCCCACATGGAGGTTTGCACACTGAACTGTTAGAATGAGTGTGCTCACATGGAGGTGTGCACACTGAACTGTTAGAATGAGTGTGTCCATATGGAGGTGTGCACACTGAACTGTTAGAATGAGTGTGCCCACATGGAGGTGTGCACACTGAACTGTTAGAATGAGTGTGCCCACATGGAGGTGTGCACACTGAACTGTTAGAATGAGTGTGCCCACATGGAGGTGTGCACACTGAACTGTTAGAATGAGTGTGCCCACATGGAGGTGTGCACAATGAACTGTTAGAATGAGTGTGCCCACATGGAGGTGTGCACACTGAACTGTTAGAATGAGTGTGCCCACATGGAGGTGTGAACACTGAACTGTTAGAATGAGTGTGCCCACATGGAGGTGTGTACACTGAACTGTTAGAATGAGTGTGCCCACATGGAGGTGTGCACACTGAACTGTTAGAATTAGTGTGTCCACATGGAGGTGTGCACACTGAACTGTTAGAATGAGTGTGTCCCTGTGGAGGTGTGCACACTGAAATGTTAGAATGAGTGTGTCCACATGGAGGTGTGCACACTGAACTGTTAGAATGAGTGTGTCCCTGTGGAGGTGTGCACACTGAACTGTTAGAATGAGTGTGTCCACATGGAGGTGTGCACACTGAACTGTTAGAATGAGTGTGTCCACTTGGAGGTGTGCACAGTGAACTGTTAGAATGAGTGTGCCCACATGGAGGTGTGCACACTGAACTGTTAGAATTAGTGTGCCCACATGGAGGTGTGAACACTGAACTGTTAGAATGAGTGTGCCCACATGGAGGTGTGCACACTGAACTGTTAGAATGAGTGTGCCCACATGGAGGTGTGCACACTGAACTGTTAGAATGAGTGTGTCCACAAGGAGGTGTGCACACTGAACTGTTAGAATGAGTGTGTCCCTGTGGAGGTGTGCACAATGAAATGTTAGAATGAGTGTGTCCACATGGAGGTGTGCACACTGAAATGTTAGAATGAGTGTGTCCACATGGAGGTGTGCACACTGAACTGTTAGAATGAGTGTGTCTCTGTGGAGGTGTGCACACTGAACTGTTAGAATGAGTGTGTCCCTGCGGACTTGTGCACACTGAAATGTTAGAATGAGTGTGTCCACATGGAGGTGTGAACACTGAACTGTTAGAATGAGTGTGCCCACATGGATGTGTGAACACTGAACTGTTAGAATGAGTGTGCCCACATGGAGGTGTGCACACTGAACTGTTAGAATGAGTGTGTCCACATGGAGGTGTGCACACTGAATTTTTAGAATGAGTGTGTCCACATGGAGGTGTGCACAATGAACTGTTAGAACGAGTGTGTCCACATGGAGGTGTGCACACTGAACTTTTAGAATGAGTGTGTCCCTGTGGAGTTGTGCACACTGTACTGTTAGAATGAGTGTGTCCACATGGAGGTTTGCACACTGAAATGTTAGAATGAGTGTGTCCACATGGAGGTGTGCACACTGAACTGTTAGAATGACTGTGCCCACATGGGGTTTGCACACTGAACTGTTAGAATGAGTGTGTCCCTGTGGAGGTGTGCACACTGAACTGTTAGAATGAGTGTGTCCACATGGAAGTGTGCACACTGAACTGTTAGAATGAGTGTGTCCACATGGAGGTGTGCACACTGAACTGTTAGAATGAGTGTGCCCACATGGAGGTGTGCACACTGAACTGTTAGAATGAATGTGTCCACATGGAGGTGTGCACACTGAACTATTAGAATGAGTGTGTCCCTGTGGAGGTGTGCACACTGAAATGTTAGAATGAGTGTGTCCACATGGAGTAGTGCACACTGAAGTGTTAGAATTTGTCCACATGTAGGTGTGCACACTGAATTGATAGAATGAGTGTGTCCACATGGAGGTGTGCACACTGAACTGTTAGAATGAGTGTGCCCACATGGAGGTGTGCAGACTGAACTGTTAGAATGAGTGTGCCCACATGGAGGTGTGCACACTGAACTGTTAGAATGAGTGTGTCCACATGGAGGTGTGCACACTGAATTCTTAGAATGAGTGTGTCCACATGGAGGTGTGCACACTGAACTGTTAGAATGAGTGTGTCCACATGGAGGTGTGCACACTGAACTTTTAGAATGAGTGTGTCCCTGTGGAGGTGTGCACACTGTACTGTTAGAATGAGTGTGTCCACATGGAGGTGTGCACACTGAACTGTTAGAATGAGTGTGTCCACATGGAGGTGTGCACACTGAACTGTTAGAATGACTGTGCCCACAAGGGGTTAGCACACTGAACTGTTAGAATGAGTGTGTCCCTGTGGAGGTGTGCACACTGAACAGTTAGAATGAGTGTGTCCACAAGGAAGTGTGCACACTGAACTGTTAGAATGAGTGTGTCCATATGGAGGTGTTCACACTGAACTGTTAGAATGAGTGTGTCCCTGTGGAGGTGTGCACACTGAAATGTTAGAATGAGTGTGTCGACATGGAGGTGTGCACACTGAACTGTTAGAATGAGTGTGTCCACATGGAGGTGTGCACACTGAACTGTTAGAATGAGTGTGTCCACATGGAGGTGTGCACACTGACCTGTTAGAATGAGTGTGTCCCTGTGGAAGTGTGCACACTGAAATGTTAGAATGAGTGTGTCCACATGGAGGTGTGCACACTGAACTGTTAGAATGAGTGTGCCTACATGGAGTTGTGAACAATGAACCGTAAGATTGAGTGTGTCCACATGGAGGTGTGCACACTGAATTCTTAGACTGAGTGTGTCCACATGGAGGTGTGCACACTGAACTGTTAGAATGAGTGTGTCCACATGGAGGTGTGCACACTGAACTTTTAGAATGAGTGTGTCCCTGTGGAGTTGTGCACACTGTACTGTTACAATGATTGTGTCCACATGGAGGTGTGCACACAAAACTGTTAGAATGATTGTTTCCACATGGAGGTGTGCACACTGAACTGTTAGAATGAGTGTGTCCCTGTGGAGGTGTGCACACTGAACTGTGAGAATGAGTGTGTCCACATGGAGGTGTGCACACTGAACTGTTAGAATGAGTGTGTCCACATGGACGTGTGCACACTGAACTGTTAGAATGAGTGTGCCTACATGGAGTTGTGCACACTGAACTGTTAGAATGAGTGTGCCCACATGGAAGTGTTCACACTGAACTGTTAGAATGAGTGTGCCCACATGGAGGTGTGCACACTGAACTGTTAGAATGAGTGTGCCAACATGGAGGTGTGCACACTGATCTGTTAGAATGAGTGTGACCACATGGAGGTGTGCACACTGAACTGTTAGAATGAGTGTGCCCACATGGAGGTGTGAACACTGAACTGTTTGAATGAGTGTGCCCACAGGGAGGTGTGCACACTGAACTGTTAGAATGAGTGTGCCCACATGGAGGTGTGCACACTGAACTGTTAGAATGAGTGTGTCCACATGGAGGTGTGCACACTGAACTGTTAGAATGAGTGTGCCCACATGGAGGTGTGCACACTGAACTGTTAGAATGAGTGTGTCCACATAGAGGTGTGCACACTGAACTGTTAGAATGAGTGTGTCCACATGGAGGTGTGCACACTGAACTGTTAGAATATGTCCACATGGAGGTGTGCACACTGAACTGTTAGAATGAGTGTGCCCACATGGAGGTGTGCACACTGAACTGCTAGAATGAGTGTGTCCACTTGGAGGTGTGCACACTGAACTGTTAGATTGAGTGTGTCCACATGAAAGTGTGCACACTGAACTGTTAGAATGAGTGTGCCCACATGGAGGTGTACACACTGAACTGTTAGAATGAGTGTGCTTACATGGAGTTGTGCACACTGAACTGTTAGAATGAGTGTGCCCACATGGAGGTGTGCACACTGAACTGTTAGAATGAGTGTGCCAACATGGAGGTGTGCACACTGAACTGTTAGAATGAGTGTGTCCACATGGAGTTGTACACACTGAACTGTTAGATTTAGTGTATCCCTGTGGAGATATGCACACTGAACTGTTAGAATGAGTGTGTCCACATGGACGTGTGCACACTGAACTGTTAGAATGAGTGTGTCCACATGGAAGTGTGCACACTGAACTGTTAGAATGAGTGTGCCCACATGGAGGTGTACACACTGAACTGTTAGAATGAGTGTGCCTACATGGAGTTGTGCACACTGAACTGTTAGAATGAGTGTGCCCACATGGAGGTGTGCACACTGAACTGTTAGAATGAGTGTGCCAACATGGAGGTGTGCACACTGAACGGTTAGAATGAGTGTGACCACATGGAGGTGTGCACACTGAACTGTTAAAATGAGTGGGACCACATGGAGGTGTGAACACTGAACTGTTTGAATGAGTGTGCCCACATGGAGGTGTGCACACTGAACTGTTAGAATGAGTGTGTGCACATGGAGGTGTGCACACTGAACTGTTAGAATGAGTGTGTCCACATGGAGGTGTGCACACTGAACTGTTAGAATATGTCCACATGGAGGTGTGCACACTGAACTGTTAGAATGAGTGTGTCCACATGGAGGTGTGCACACTGAACTGTTAGAATGAGTGTGTCCACATGGAGGTGTGCACACTGAACTTTTAGAATGAGTGTGTCCCTGTGGAGGTGTGCACACTGTACTGTTAGAATGAGTGTGTCCACATGGAGGTGTGCACACTGAACTGTTATAATGAGTGTGTCCACATGGAGGTGTGCACACTGAACTGTTAGAATGACTGTGCCCACATGGGGTTAGCACACTGAACTGTTAGAATGAGTGTGTCCCTGTGGAGGTGTGCACACTGAACAGTTAGAATGAGTGTGTCCACAAGGAAGTGTGCACACTGAACTGTTAGAATGAGTGTGTCCATATGGAGGTGTTCACACTGAACTGTTAGATTGAGTGTGTCCCTGTGGAGGTGTGCACACTGAAATGTTAGAATGAGTGTGTCCACATGGAGGTGTGCACACTGAACTGTTAGAATGAGTGTGTCCACATGGAGGTGTGCACACTGAACTGTTAGAATGAGTGTGTCCCTGTGGAGGTGTGCACACTGAAATGTTAGAATGAGTGTGTCCACATGGAGGTGTGCACACTGAACTGTTAGAATGAGTGTGCCCAGATGGAGTTGTGAACAATGAACTGTTAGAATGAGTGTGTCCACATGGAGGTGTGCACACTGAATTCTTAGACTGAGTGTGTCCACATGGAGGTGTGCACACTGAACTGTTAGAATGAGTGTGTCCACATGGAGTTGTGCACACTGAACTTTTAGAATGAGTGTGTCCCTGTGGAGTTGTGCACACTGTACTGTTACAATGAGTGTGTCCACATGGAGGTGTGCACACAAAACTGTTAGAATGATTGTGTCCACATGGAGGTGTGCACACTGAACTGTTAGAATGAGTGTGTCCCTGTGGAGGTGTGCACACTGAACTGTGAGAATGAGTGTGTCCACATGGAGGTGTGCACACGGAACTGTTAGAATGAGTGTGTCCACATGGAGGTGTGCACACGGAACTGTTAGAATGAGTGTGTCCACATGGACGTGTGCACACTGAACTGTTAGAATGAGTGTGCCTACATGGAGTTGTGCACACTGAACTGTTAGAATGAGTGTGCCCACATGGAAGTGTTCACACTGAACTGTTAGAATGAGTGTGCCCACATGGAGGTGTGCACACTGAACTGTTAGAATGAGTGTGCCAACATGGAGGTGTGCACACTGATCTGTTAGAATGAGTGTGACCACATGGAGGTGTGCACACTGAACTGTTAGAATGAGTGTGCCCACATGTAGGTGTGAACACTGAACTGTTTGAATGAGTGTGCCCACAGGGAGGTGTGCACACTGAACTGTTAGAATGAGTGTGCCCACATGGAGGTGTGCACACTGAACTGTTAGAATGAGTGTGTCCACATGGAGGTGTGCACACTGAACTGTTAGAATGAGTGTGCCCACATGGAGGTGTGCACACTGAACTGTTAGAATGACTGTGCCCACATGGAGGTGTGCACAATGAACTGTTAGAATGAGTGTGCCCACATGGAGGTGTGCACACTGAACTGTTAGAATGAGTGTGTCCACATAGAGGTGTGCACACTGAACTGTTAGAATGAGTGTGTCCACATGGAGGTGTGCACACTGAACTGTTAGAATATGTCCACATGGAGGTGTGCACACTGAACTGTTAGAATGAGTGTGCCCACATGGAGGTGTGCACACTGAACTGCTAGAATGAGTGTGTCCACTTGGAGGTGTGCACACTGAACTGTTAGATTGAGTGTGTCCACATGAAAGTGTGCACACTGAACTGTTAGAATGAGTGTGCCCACATGGAGGTGTACACACTGAACTGTTAGAATGAGTGTGCTTACATGGAGTTGTGCACACTGAACTGTTAGAATGAGTGTGCCCACATGGAGGTGTGCACACTGAACTGTTAGAATGAGTGTGCCAACATGGAGGTGTGCACACTGAACTGTTAGAATGAGTGTGTCCACATGGAGTTGTACACACTGAACTGTTAGATTTAGTGTATCCCTGTGGAGATATGCACACTGAACTGTTAGAATGAGTGTGTCCACATGGACGTGTGCACACTGAACTGTTAGAATGAGTGTGTCCACATGGAAGTGTGCACACTGAACTGTTAGAATGAGTGTGCCCACATGGAGATGTACACACTGAACTGTTAGAATGAGTGTGCCTACATGGAGTTGTGCACACTGAACTGTTAGAATGAGTGTGCCCACATGGAGGTGTGCACACTGAACTGTTAGAATGAGTGTGCCAACATGGAGGTGTGCACACTGAACGGTTAGAATGAGTGTGACCACATGGAGGTGTGCACACTGAACTGTTAAAATGAGTGGGACCACATGGAGGTGTGAACACTGAACTGTTTGAATGAGTGTGCCCACATGGAGGTGTGCACACTGAACTGTTAGAATGAGTGTGTGCACATGGAGGTGTGCACACTGAACTGTTAGAATGAGTGTGTCCACATGGAGGTGTGCACACTGAACTGTTAGAATATGTCCACATGGAGGTGTGCACACTGAACTGTTAGAATGAGTGTGTCCACATGGAGGTGTGCACACTGACCTGTTAGAACGAGTGTGTCCACATGGAGGTGTGCACACTGAACTGTTAGAATGAGTGTGTCCACATGGAGGTGTGCACACTGAACTGTTAGAATGAGTGTGTCCCTGTGGAGGTGTGCACACTGAAATGTTAGAATGAGTGTGTCCACATGGAGGTGTGCACACTGAACTGTTAGAATGAGTGTGTCCACATGGAGGTGTGCACACTGAACTGTTAGAATATGTCCACATGGAGGTGTGCACACTGTACTGTTAGAATGAGTGTGCACACATGGAGGTGTGCACACTGAACTGTTAGAATGAGTGTGCCCACATGGAGGTGTGCACACTGAACTGTTGGAATGAGTGTGTCCACATGGAGGTGTGCACACTGAACTGTTAGAATGAGTGTGTCCACATGGAGTTGTGCACACTGAACTGTTAGAATTAGTGTATCCCTGTGGAGATGTGCACACTGAACTGTTAGAATGAGTGTGTCCACATGGAGGTGTGCACACTGAACTGTTAGAATGAGTGTGTCCACATGGAAGTTGTGCACACTGAACTGTTAGAATATGTCCTCATGGAGGTGTGCACACTGTACTGTTAGAATGAGTGTGTCCACATGGAGGTGTGCACACTGAACTGTTAGAATGAGTGTGTCCACATGGAGGTGTGCACACTGAACTGTTAGAATGAGTGTGCCCACATGGAGGTGTGCAGACTGAACTGTTAGAATGAGTGTGCCCACATGGAGGTGTGCACACTTAACTGTTAGAATGACTGTGCCCACATGGGGTTAGCACAATGAACTGTTAGAATGAGTGTGTCCCTGTGGAGGTGTGCACACTGAACAGTTAGAATGAGTTTGTCCACATGGAAGTGTGCACACTGAACTGTTAGAATGAGTGTGTCCATAGGGAGGTGTGCACACTGAACTGTTAGAATGAGTGTGCCCACATGGAGGTGTGCACACTGAACTGTTAGAATGAGTGTGTCCACATGGAGGTGTGCACACTGAATTCTTAGAATGAGTGTGTCCACATGGAGGTGTGCACACTGAACTGATAGAATGAGTGTGTCCACATGGAGGTGTGCACACTGAACTTTTAGAATGAGTGTGTCCCTGTGGAGTTGTGCACACTGTACTGTTAGAATGAGTGTGTCCACATGGAGGTGTGCACACTGAACTGTTAGAATGAGTGTGTCCACATGGAGGTGTGCACACTGAACTGTTAGAATGACTGTGCCCACATGGGGTTAGCACAATGAACTGTTAGAATGAGTGTGTCCCTGTGGAGGTGTGCACACTGAACAGTTAGAATTAGTGTGTCCACATGGAGGTGTGCACACTGAACTGTTAGAATGAGTGTGCCCACATGGAGGTGTGCACACTGAACTGTTAGAATCAGTGTGCCCACATGGAGGTGTGCAGACTGAACTGTTAGAATGAGTGTGCCCACATGGAGGTGTGCACACTGAACTGTTAGAATGAGTGTGCCCACATGGAGGTGTGCACACTGAACTGTTAGAATGAGTGTGTCCACATGGAGGTATGCACACTGAACTGTTAGAATGAGTGTGCCCACATGGAGGTGTGCACACTGAACTGTTAGAATGAGTGTGCCAACATGGACGTGTGCACACTGAACGGTTAGAATGAGTGTGACCACATGGAGGTGTGCACACTGAACTGTTAAAATGAGTGGGACCACATGGAGGTGTGAACACTGAACTGTTTGAATAAGTGTGCCCACATGGAAGTGTGCACACTGAACTGTTAGAATGAGTGTGTGCACATGGAGGTGTGCACACTGAACTGTTAGAATGAGTGTGTCCACATGGAGGTGTGGACACTGAACTGTTAGAATGAGTGTGCCCACATGGAGGTGTGCACACTGAACTGTTAGAATGACTGTGCCCACATGGAGGTGTGCACAATGAACTGTTAGAATGAGTGTGCCCACATGGAGGTGTGCACACTGAACTGTTAGAATTAGTGTGTCCACATAGAGGTGTGCACACTGAACTGTTAGAATGAGTGTGTCCACATGGAGGTGTGCACACTGAACTGTTAGAATATGTCCACATGGAGGTGTGCACACTGAACTGTTAGAATGAGTGTGCCCACATGGAGGTGTGCACACTGAACTGCTAGAATGAGTGTGTCCACTTGGAGGTGTGCACACTGAACTGTTAGATTGAGTGTGTCCACATGAAAGTGTGCACACTGAACTGTTAGAATGAGTGTGCCCACATGGAGGTGTACACACTGAACTGTTAGAATGAGTGTGCTTACATGGAGTTGTGCACACTGAACTGTTAGAATGAGTGTGCCCACATGGAGGTGTGCACACTGAACTGTTAGAATGAGTGTGCCAACATGGAGGTGTGCACACTGAACTGTTAGAATGAGTGTGTCCACATGGAGTTGTACACACTGAACTGTTAGATTTAGTGTATCCCTGTGGAGATATGCACACTGAACTGTTAGAATGAGTGTGTCCACATGGACGTGTGCACACTGAACTGTTAGAATGAGTGTGTCCACATGGAAGTGTGCACACTGAACTGTTAGAATGAGTGTGCCCACATGGAGATATACACACTGAACTGTTAGAATGAGTGTGCCTACATGGAGTTGTGCACACTGAACTGTTAGAATGAGTGTGCCCACATGGAGGTGTGCACACTGAACTGTTAGAATGAGTGTGCCAACATGGAGGTGTGCACACTGAACGGTTAGAATGAGTGTGACCACATGGAGGTGTGCACACTGAACTGTTAAAATGAGTGGGACCACATGGAGGTGTGAACACTGAACTGTTTGAATGAGTGTGCCCACATGGAGGTGTGCACACTGAACTGTTAGAATGAGTGTCCCCACATGGAGGTGTGCACACTGAACTGTTAGAATGAGTGTGTCCACATGGAGGTGTGCACACTGAACTGTTAGAATATGTCCACATGGAGGTGTGCACACTGAACTGTTAGAATGAGTGTGTCCACATGGAGGTGTGCACACTGAACTGTTAGAACGAGTGTGTCCACATGGAGGTGTGCACACTGAACTGTTAGAATGAGTGTGTCCACATGGAGGTGTGCACACTGAACTGTTAGAATGAGTGTGTCCCTGTGGAGGTGTGCACACTGAAATGTTAGAATGAGTGTGTCCACATGGAGGTGTGCACACTGAACTGTTAGAATGAGTGTGTCCACATGGAGGTGTGCACACTGAACTGTTAGAATATGTCCACATGGAGGTGTGCACACTGAACTGTTAGAATGAGTGTGCACACATGGAGGTGTGCACACTGAACTGTTAGAATGAGTGTGCCCACATGGAGGTGTGCACACTGAACTGTTGGAATGAGTGTGTCCACATGGAGGTGTGCACACTGAACTGTTAGAATGAGTGTGTCCACATGGAGTTGTGCACACTGAACTGTTAGAATTAGTGTATCCCTGTGGAGATGTGCACACTGAACTGTTAGAATGAGTGTGTCCACATGGAGGTGTGCACACTGAACTGTTAGAATGAGTGTGTCCACATGGAAGTTGTGCACACTGAACTGTTAGAATATGTCCTCATGGAGGTGTGCACACTGTACTGTTAGAATGAGTGTGTCCACATGGAGGTGTGCACACTGAACTGTTAGAATGAGTGTGTCCACATGGAGGTGTGCACACTGAACTGTTAGAATGAGTGTGCCCACATGGAGGTGTGCAGACTGAACTGTTAGAATGAGTGTGCCCACATGGAGGTGTGCACACTTAACTGTTAGAATGACTGTGCCCACATGGGGTTAGCACAATGAACTGTTAGAATGAGTGTGTCCCTGTGGAGGTGTGCACACTGAACATTTAGAATGAGTTTGTCCACATGGAAGTGTGCACACTGAACTGTTAGAATGAGTGTGTCCATAGGGAGGTGTGCACACTGAACTGTTAGAATGAGTGTGCCCACATGGAGGTGTGCACACTGAACTGTTAGAATGAGTGTGTCCACATGGAGGTGTGCACACTGAATTCTTAGAATGAGTGTGTCCACATGGAGGTGTGCACACTGAACTGATAGAATGAGTGTGTCCACATGGAGGTGTGCACACTGAACTTTTAGAATGAGTGTGTCCCTGTGGTGTTGTGCACACTGTACTGTTAGAATGAGTGTGTCCACATGGAGGTGTGCACACTGAACTGTTAGAATGAGTGTGTCCACATGGAGGTGTGCACACTGAACTGTTAGAATGACTGTGCCCACATGGGGTTAGCACAATGAACTGTTAGAATGAGTGTGTCCCTGTGGAGGTGTGCACACTGAACAGTTAGAATTAGTGTGTCCACATGGAGGTGTGCACACTGAACTGTTAGAATGAGTGTGCCCACATGGAGGTGTGCACACTGAACTGTTAGAATCAGTGTGCCCACATGGAGGTGTGCAGACTGAACTGTTAGAATGAGTGTGCCCACATGGAGGTGTGCACACTGAACTGTTAGAATGAGTGTGCCCACATGGAGGTGTGCACACTGAACTGTTAGAATGAGTGTGTCCACATGGAGGTATGCACACTGAACTGTTAGAATGAGTGTGCCCACATGGAGGTGTGCACACTGAACTGTTAGAATGAGTGTGCCAACATGGACGTGTGCACACTGAACGGTTAGAATGAGTGTGACCACATGGAGGTGTGCACACTGAACTGTTAAAATGAGTGGGACCACATGGAGGTGTGAACACTGAACTGTTTGAATAAGTGTGCCCACATGGAAGTGTGCACACTGAACTGTTAGAATGAGTGTGTGCACATGGAGGTGTGCACACTGAACTGTTAGAATGAGTGTGTCCACATGGAGGTGTGCACACTGAACTGTTAGAATATGTCCACATGGAGGTGTGCACACTGAACTGTTAGAATGAGTGTGTCCACATGGAGGTGTGCACACTGAACTGTTAGAATGAGTGTGTCCACATGGAGGTGTGCACACTGAACTGTTAGAATGAGTGTGTCCACATGGAGGTGTGCACACTGAACTGTTAGAATGAGTGTGTCCACATGGAGGTGTGCACCCTGAACTGTTAGAATGAGTGTGTCCCTGTGGAGGTGTGCACACTGAAATGTTAGAATGAGTGTGTCCACATGGAGGTGTGCACACTGAACTGTTAGAATGAGTGTGTCCACATGGAGGTGTGCACACTGAACTGTTAGATTGAGTGTGCCCACAAGGTGGTGTGCACACTGAACTGTTAGAATGAGTGTGCCCACATGGAGGTGTGCACACTGTACTGTTAGAATGAGTGTGTCCACAAGGAGGTGTGCACACTGAACTGTTAGAATGAGTGTGCCCACATTGAGGTGTGCACACTGAACGGTTAGAATGAGTGTGTCCACATGGAGGTGTGCACACTGAACTGTTAGAATGAGTGTGCCCACATGGAGTTGTGCACACTGTACTGTTAAAATGAGTGTGCCCACATGGAGGTGTGCACACTGAACTGTTAGAATGAGTGTGCCCACATGGAGGTGTGCACACTGAACTGTTAAAATGAGTGTGCCCACATGGTGGTGTGCACACTGAACTGTTAGAATGAGTGTGTCCACATGGAGGTGTGCACACTCTACTGTTAGAATGAGTGTGCCCACATGGAGGTGTGCACACTGAAGTGATAGAATGAGTGTGTCCACATGGAGGTGTGCACACTGAACTGTTAGAATGAGTGTGTCCACATGGAGGTGTGCACCCTGAATTCTTAGAATGAGTGTGTCCACATGGAGGTGTGCACACTGAACTGTTAGAATGACTGTGCCCACATGGGGTTAGCACAATGAACTGTTAGAATGAGTGTGTCCCTGTGGAGGTGTGCACACTGAACAGTTAGAATGAGTGTGTCCACATGGAAGTGTGCACACTGAACTGTTAGAATGAGTGTGTCCACTTGGAGGTGTGCACACTGAACTGTTAGAATGAGTGTACCCACTTGGAGGTGTACACACTGAACTGTTAGAATGAGTGTGTCCACATGGAAATTGTGCACACTGAACTGTTAGAATATGTCCTCATGGAGGTGTGCACACTGTACTGTTAGAATGAGTGTGTCCACATGGAGGTGTGCACACTGAACTGTTAGAATGAGTGTGACCACATGGAGGTGTGCACACTGAACTATTAGAATATGTCCACATGGAGGTGTGCACACTGTACTGTTAGAATGAGTGTGTCCACATGGAGGTGTGCACACTGAACTGTTAGAATGAGTGTGTCCACATGGAGGTGTGCACACTGAACTGTTAGAATGAGTGTGTCACCATGGAGGTGTGCACACTGAACTGTTAGAATGAGTCTGTCCACATGGAGTTGTGCACACTGAACTGTTAGAATTAGTGTATCCCTGTGGAGATGTGCACACTGAACTGTTAGAATGAGTGTGTCCACATGGAGGTGTGCACACTGAACTGTTAGAATGAGTGTGTCCACATGGAGGTGTGCACACTGAACTATTAGAATATGTCCACATGGAGGTGTGCACACTGTACTGTTAGAATGAGTGTGTCCACATGGAGGTGTGCACACTGAACTGTTAGAATGAGTGTGTCCACATGGAGGTGTGCACACTGAACTGTTAGAATGAGTGTGTCCACATAGAGGTGTGCACACTGAACTGTTAGAATGAGTGTGTCCACATGGAGGTGTGCACACTGAACTGTTAGAATGATTGTGTCCCTGTGGAGGTGTGCACACTGAAATGTTAGAATGAGTGTGCCCACATGGAGGTGTGCACACTGAACTTTTAGAATGAGTGTGTCCACATGGAGGTGTGCACACTGAACTGTTAGAATATATCCACATGGAGGTGTGCACACTGTACTGTTAGAATGAGTGTGCCCACATGGAGGTGTGCACACTGAACTGTTAGAATGAGTGTGCCCACATGGAGGTGTGCACACTGAACTGTTAGAATGAGTGTGCCCACATGGAGGTGTGCACACTGAACTGTTATAATGAGTGTGCCCACATGGAGGTGTGCACACTGAACTGTTAGAATGAGTGTGTCCACATGGAGGTGTGCACACTGAACTGTTAGAATGAGTGTGTCCACAAGTAGGTGTGCACACTGAACTGTTAGAATGAGTGTGTCCCTGTGGAGGTGTGCACACTGAAATGTTAGAAGGAGTGTGTCCACATCGACGTGTGCACACTGTACTGTTAGAATGAGTGTGTCCACATGGAGGTGTGCACACTGAACTGTTAGAATATGTCCACATGGAAGTGTGCACACTGTAATGTTAGAATGAGTGTGTCCACATGGAGGTGTGCACACTGAACTGTTAGAATGAGTGTGTCCACATGGAGGTGTGCACACTGAACTGTTAGAATGACTGTGCCCACATGGGGTTAGCACAATGAACTGTTAGAATGAGTGTGTCCCTGTGGAGGTGTGCACACTGAACAGTTAGAATGAGTGTGTCCACATGGAGGTGTGCACACTGAACTGTTATAATGAGTGTGCCCACATGGAGGTGTGCACACTGAACTGTTAGAATGAGTGTGTCCACATGGAGGTGTGCACACTGAACTGTTAGAATGAGTGTGTCCACATGTAGGTGTGCACACTGAACTGTTAGAATGAGTGTGTCCCTGTGGAGGTGTGCACACTGAAATGTTAGAAGGAGTGTGTCCACATCGACGTGTGCACACTGTACTGTTAGAATGAGTGTGTCCACATGGAGGTGTGCACACTGAACTGTTAGAATATGTCCACATGGAGGTGTGCACACTGTAATGTTAGAATGAGTGTGTCCACATGGAGGTGTGCACACTGAACTGTTAGAATGAGTGTGTCCACATGGAGGTGTGCACACTGAACTGTTAGAATGACTGTGCCCACATGGGGTTAGCACAATGAACTGTTAGAATGAGTGTGTCGCTGTGGAGGTGTGCACACTGAACAGTTAGAATGAGTGTGTCCACATGGAGGTGTGCACACTGAACTGTTAGAATGAGTGTGTCCACATGGAGGTGTGAACACTAAACTTTTAGAATATGTCCACATGGAGGTGTGCACACTGTACTGTTAGAATGAGTGTGCCCACATGGAGGTGTGCACACTGAACTGATAGAATGAGTGTGTCCACATGGAGGTGTGCACACTGAACTGTTAGAATGAGTGTGTCCCTGTGGAGTTGTGCACACTGTACTGTTAGAATGAGTGTGTCCACATGGAGGTGTGCACACTGAACTGTTAGAATATGTCCACATGGAGGTGTGCACACTGAATTCTTAGAATGAGTGTGTCCACATGGAGGTGTGCACACTGAACTGATAGAATGAGTGTGTCCACATGGAGGTGTGCACACTGAATTCTTAGAATGAGTGTGTCCACATGGAGGTGTGCACACTGAACTGTTAGAATGAGTGTGTCCACATGGAGGTGTGCACACTGAACTGTTAGAATGATTGTGTCCCTGTGGAGGTGTGCACACTGAATTCTTAGAATGAGTGTGTCCACATGGAGGTGTGCACACTGAACTGTTAGAATGACTGTGCCCACATGGGGTTAGCACAATAAACTGTTAGAATGAGTGTGTCCCTGTGGAGGTGTGCACACTGAACAGTTAGAATTAGTGTGTCCACATGGAGGTGTGCACACTGAACTGTTAGAATGAGTGTGCCCACATGGAGGTGTGCACACTGAACTGTTAGAATCAGTGTGCCCACATGGAGGTGTGCAGACTGAACTGTTAGAATGAGTGTGCCCACTTGGAGGTGTGCACACTGAACTGTTAGAATGAGTGTGCCCACATGGAGGTGTGCACACTGAACTGTTAGAATGAGTGTGTCCACATGGAGGTATGCACACTGAACTGTTAGAATGAGTGTGCCCACATGGAGGTGCGCACACTGAACTGTTAGAATGAGTGTGCCAACATGGAGGTGTGCACACTGAACGGTTAGAATGAGTGTGACCACATGGAGGTGTGCACACTGAACTGTTAAAATGAGTGTGTCCCTGTGGATGTGTGTACACTGAACTGTTAAAATGAGTGGGACCACATGGAGGTGTGCACACTGAACTGTTTGAATGAGTGTGCCCACATGGAATTGTGCACACTGAACTGTTAGAATGAGTGTGTGCACATGGAGGTGTGCACACTGAACTGTTAGAATGAGTGTGTCCACATGGAGGTGTGCACACTGAACTGTTAGAATATGTCCACATGGAGGTGTGCACACTGAACTGTTAGAATGAGTGTGTCCACATGGAGGTGTGCACACTGAACTGTTAGAATGAGTGTGTCCACATGGAGGTGTGCACACTGAACTGTTAGAATGAGTGTGTCCACATGGAGATGTGCACACTGAACTGTTAGAATGAGTGTGTCCACATGGAGGTGTGCACACTGAACTGTTAGAATGAGTGTGTCCCTGTGGAGGTGTGCACACTGAAATGTTAGAATGAGTGTGTCCACATGGAGGTGTGCACACTGAACTGTTAGAATGAGTGTGTCCACATGGAGGTGTGCACACTGAACTGTTAGATTGAGTGTGCAAACATGGTGGTGTGCACACTGAACTGTTAGAATGAGTGTGCCCACATGGAGGTGTGCACACTGTATTGTTAGAATGAGTGTGTCCACAAGGAGGTGTGCACACTGAACTGTTAGAATGAGTGTGCCCACATTGAGGTGTGCACACTGAACGGTTAGAATGAGTGTGTCCACATGGAGGTGTGCACACTGAACTGTTAGAATGAGTGTGCCCACATGGAGTTGTGCACACTGTACTGTTAAAATGAGTGTGCCCACATGGAGGTGTGCACACTGAACTGTTAGAATGAGTGTGCCCACATGGAGGTGTGCACACTGAACTGTTAAAATGAGTGTGCCCACATGGTGGTGTGCACACTGAACTGTTAGAATGAGTGTGTCCACATGGAGGTGTGCACACTCTACTGTTAGAATGAGTGTGCCCACATGGAGGTGTGCACACTGAAGTGATAGAATGAGTGTGTCCACATGGAGGTGTGCACACTGAACTGTTAGAATGAGTGTGTCCACATGGAGGTGTGCACCCTGAATTCTTAGAATGAGTGTGTCCACATGGAGGTGTGCACACTGAACTGTTAGAATGACTGTGCCCACATGGGGTTAGCACAATGAACTGTTAGAATGAGTGTGTCCCTGTGGAGGTGTGCACACTGAACAGTTAGAATGAGTGTGTCCACATGGAAGTGTACACACTGAACTGTTAGAATGAGTGTGTCCACTTGGAGGTGTGCACACTGAACTGTTAGAATGAGTGTACCCACTTGGAGGTGTGCACACTGAACTGTTAGAATGAGTGTGTCCACATGGAAGTTGTGCACACTGAACTGTTAGAATATGTCCTCATGGAGGTGTGCACACTGTACTGTTAGAATGAGTGTGTCCACATGGAGGTGTGCACACTGAACTGTTAGAATGAGTGTGTCCACATGGAGGTGTGCACACTGAACTGTTAGAATGAGTGTGCCAACATGGAGGTGTGCAGACTGAACTGTTAGAATGAGTGTGCCCACATGGAGGTGTGCACACTGAAGTGTTAGAATGAGTGTGCCCACATGGAGGTGTGCACACTGAACTGTTAGAATGAGTGTGTCACCATGGAGGTGTGCACACTGAACTGTTAGAATGAGTCTGTCCACATGGAGTTGTGCACACTGAACTGTTAGAATGAGTGTGTCCACATGGAGGTGTGCACACTGAACTGTTAGAATGAGTGTGTCCACATAGAGGTGTGCACACTGAACTGTTAGAATGAGTGTGTCCACATGGAGGTGTGCACACTGAACTGTTAGAATGATTGTGTCCCTGTGGAGGTGTGCACACTGAAATGTTAGAATGAGTGTGTCCACACGGAGGTGTGCACACTGTACTGTTAGAATGAGTGTGTCCACATGGAGGTGTGCACACTGAACTGTTAGAATGAGTGTGTCCACATGGAGGTGTGCACACTGAACTGTTAGAATGAGTGTGCCAACATGGAGGTGTGCAGACTGAACTGTTAGAATGAGTGTGCCCACATGGAGGTGTGCACACTGAAGTGTTAGAATGAGTGTGCCCACATGGAGGTGTGCACACTGAACTGTTAGAATGAGTGTGTCACCATGGAGGTGTGCACACTGAACTGTTAGAATGAGTCTGTCCACATGGAGTTGTGCACACTGAACTGTTAGAATGAGTGTGTCCACATGGAGGTGTGCACACTGAACTGTTAGAATGAGTGTGTCCACATAGAGGTGTGCACACTGAACTGTTAGAATGAGTGTGTCCACATGGAGGTGTGCACACTGAACTGTTAGAATGATTGTGTCCCTGTGGAGGTGTGCACACTGAAATGTTAGAATGAGTTTGTCCACACGGAGGTGTGCACACTGAACTGTTAGAATGAGTGTGTCCACATGGAGGTGTGCACACTGAACTGTTAGAATATATCCACATGGAGGTGTGCACACTGTACTGTTAGAATGAGTGTGCCCACATGGAGGTGTGCACACTGAACTGTTAGAATGAGTGTACCCACATGGAGGTGTGCACACTGAACTGTTAGAATGAGTGTGCCCACATGGAGGTGTGCACACTGAAGTGTTAGAATGAGTGTGCCCACATGGAGGTGTGCACACTCAACTGTTAGAATGAGTGTGTCCACATGGAGGTGTGCACACTGAACTGTTAGAATGAGTGTGTCCACATGTAGGTGTGCACACTGAACTGTTAGAATGAGTGTGTCCCTGTGGAGGTGTGCACACTGAAATGTTAGAAGGAGTGTGTCCACATGGAGGTGTGCACACTGTACTGTTAGAATGAGTGTGTCCACATCGAGGTGTGCACACTGAACTGTTAGAATATGTCCACATGGAGGTGTGCACACTGTAATGTTAGAATGAGTGTGTCCACATGGAGGTGTGCACACTGAACTGTTAGAATGAGTGTGTCCACATGGAGGTGTGCAGACTGAACTGTTAGAATGAGTGTGCCCACATGGAGGTGTGCAGACTGAACTGTTAGAATGAGTGTGCCCACATGGAGGTGTGCACACTTAACTGTTAGAGTGACTGTGCCCACATGGGGTTAGCACAATGAACTGTTAGAATGAGTGTGTCCCTGTGGAGGTGTGCACACTGAACAGTTAGAATGAGTTTGTCCACATGGAAGTGTGCACACTGAACTGTTAGAATGAGTGTGTCCATATGGAGGTGTGCACACTGAACTGTTAGAATGAGTGTGCCCACATGGAGGTGTGCACACTGAACTGTTAGAATGAGTGTGTCCACATGGAGGTGTGCACACTGAATTCTTAGAATGAGTGTGTCCACATGGAGGTGTGCACACTGAACTGATTGAATGAGTGTGTCCACATGGAGGTGTGCACACTGAACTTTTAGAATGAGTGTGTCCCTGTGGAGGTGTGCACACTGTACTGTTAGAATGAGTGTGTCCACATGGAGGTGTGCACACTGAACTTTTAGAATGAGTGTGTCCCTGTGGAGGTGTGCACACTGAACTGTTAGAATGAGTGTGCCAACATGGAGGTGTGCACACTGAACGGTTAGAATGAGTGTGACCACATGGAGGTGTGCACACTGAACTGTTAAACTGAGTGGGACCACATGGAGGTGTGAACACTGAACTGTTTGAATGAGTGTGCCCACATGGAAGTGTGCACACTGAACTGTTAGAATGAGTGTGTGCACATGGAGGTGTGCACACTGAACTGTTAGAATGAGTGTGTCCACATGGAGGTGTGCACACTGAACTGTTAGAATATGTCCACATGGAGGTGTGCACACTGAACTGTTAGAATGAGTGTGTCCACATGGAGGTGTGCACACTGAACTGTTAGAATGAGTGTGTCCACATGGAGGTGTGCACACTGAACTGTTAGAATGAGTGTGTCCACATGGAGATGTGCACACTGAACTGTTAGAATGAGTGTGTCCACATGGAGGTGTGCACACTGAACTGTTAGAATGAGTGTGTCCCTGTGGAGGTGTGCACACTGAAATGTTAGAATGAGTGTGTCCACATGGAGGTGTGCACACTGAACTGTTAGAATGAGTGTGTCCACATGGAGGTGTGCACACTGAACTGTTAGATTGAGTGTGCCCACATGGTGGTGTGCACACTGAACTGTTAGAATGAGTGTGCCCACATGGAGGTGTGCACACTGTACTGTTAGAATGAGTGTGTCCACAAGGAGGTGTGCACACTGAACTGTTAGAATGAGTGTGCCCACATTGAGGTGTGCACACTGAACGGTTAGAATGAGTGTGTCCACATGGAGGTGTGCACACTGAACTGTTAGAATGAGTGTGCCCACATGGAGTTGTGCACACTGTACTGTTAAAATGAGTGTGCCCACATGGAGGTGTGCACACTGAACTGTTAGAATGAGTGTGCCCACATGGAGGTGTGCACACTGAACTGTTAAAATGAGTGTGCCCACATGGTGGTGTGCACACTGAACTGTTAGAATGAGTGTGTCCACATGGAGGTGTGCACACTCTACTGTTAGAATGAGTGTGCCCACATGGAGGTGTGCACACTGAAGTGATAGAATGAGTGTGTCCACATGGAGGTGTGCACACTGAACTGTTAGAATGAGTGTGTCCACATGGAGGTGTGCACCCTGAATTCTTAGAATGAGTGTGTCCACATGGAGGTGTGCACACTGAACTGTTAGAATGACTGTGCCCACATGGGGTTAGCACAATGAACTGTTAGAATGAGTGTGTCCCTGTGGAGGTGTGCACACTGAACAGTTAGAATGAGTGTGTCCACATGGAAGTGTGCACACTGAACTGTTAGAATGAGTGTGTCCACTTGGAGGTGTGCACACTGAACTGTTAGAATGAGTGTACCCACTTGGAGGTGTGCACACTGAACTGTTAGAATGAGTGTGTCCACATGGAAGTTGTGCACACTGAACTGTTAGAATATGTCCTCATGGAGGTGTGCACACTGTACTGTTAGAATGAGTGTGTCCACATGGAGGTGTGCACACTGAACTGTTAGAATGAGTGTGTCCACATGGAGGTGTGCACACTGAACTGTTAGAATGAGTGTGCCAACATGGAGGTGTGCAGACTGAACTGTTAGAATGAGTGTGCCCACATGGAGGTGTGCACACTGAAGTGTTAGAATGAGTGTGCCCACATGGAGGTGTGCACACTGAACTGTTAGAATGAGTGTGTCACCATGGAGGTGTGCACACTGAACTGTTAGAATGAGTCTGTCCACATGGAGTTGTGCACACTGAACTGTTAGAATGAGTGTGTCCACATGGAGGTGTGCACACTGAACTGTTAGAATGAGTGTGTCCACATAGAGGTGAGCACACTGAACTGTTAGAATGAGTGTGTCCACATGGAGGTGTGCACACTGAACTGTTAGAATGATTGTGTCCCTGTGGAGGTGTGCACACTGAAATGTTAGAATGAGTGTTTCCACATGGAGGTGTGCACACTGAACTGTTAGAATGAGTGTGTCCACATGGAGGTGTGCACACTGAACTGTTAGAATATATCCACATGGAGGTGTGCACACTGTACTGTTAGAATGAGTGTGCCCACATGGAGGTGTGCACACTGAACTGTTAGAATGAGTGTGCCCACATGGAGGTGTGCATCTGAACTGTTAGAATGAGTGTGCCCACATGGAGGTGTGCACACTGAACTGTTAGAATGAGTGTGCCCACATGGAGGTGTGCACACTGAACTGTTAGAATGAGTGTGTCCACATGGAGGTGTGCACACTGAACTGTTAGAATGAGTGTGTCCACATGTAGGTGTGCACACTGAACTGTTAGAATGAGTGTGTCCCTGTGGAGGTGTGCACACTGAAATGTTAGAAGGAGTGTGTCCACATGGAGGTGTGCACACTGTACTGTTAGAATGAGTGTGTCCACATGGAGGTGTGCACACTGAACTGTTAGAATATGTCCACATGGAGGTGTGCACACTGTAATGTTAGAATGAGTGTGTCCACATGGAGGTGTGCACACTGAACTGTTAGAATGAGTGTGTCCACATGGAGGTGTGCAGACTGAACTGTTAGAATGAGTGTGCCCACATGGAGGTGTGCAGACTGAACTGTTAGAATGAGTGTGCCCACATGGAGGTGTGCACACTTAACTGTTAGAGTGACTGTGCCCACATGGGGTTAGCACAATGAACTGTTAGAATGAGTGTGTCCCTGTGGAGGTGTGCACACTGAACAGTTAGAATGAGTTTGTCCACATGGAAGTGTGCACACTGAACTGTTAGAATGAGTGTGTCCATATGGAGGTGTGCACACTGAACTGTTAGAATGAGTGTGCCCACATGGAGGTGTGCACACTGAACTGTTAGAATGAGTGTGTCCACATGGAGGTGTGCACACTGAATTCTTAGAATGAGTGTGTCCACATGGAGGTGTGCACACTGAACTGATAGAATGAGTGTGTCCATATGGAGGTGTGCACACTGAACTTTTAGAATGAGTGTGTCCCTGTGGAGGTGTGCACACTGTACTGTTAGAATGAGTGTGTCCACATGGAGGTGTGCACACTGAACTGTTAGAATGAGTGTGTCCACATGGAGGTGTGCACACTGAACTGTTAGAATGACTGTGCCCACATGGAGTTAGCACAATGAACTGTTAGAATGAGTGTGTCCCTGTGGGGGTGTGCACACTGAACAGTTAGAATTAGTGTGTCCACATGGAGGTGTGCACACTGAACTGTTAGAATGAGTGTGCCCACATGGAGGTGTGCACACTGAACTGTTAGAATCAGTGTGCCCACATGGAGGTGTGCAGACTGAACTGTTAGAATGAGTGTGCCCACATGGAGGTGTGCACACTGAACTGTTAGAATGAGTGTGCCCACATGGAGGTGTGCACACTGAACTGTTAGAATGAGTGTGTCCACATGGAGGTATGCACACTGAACTGTTAGAATGAGTGTGCCCACATGGAGGTGTGCACACTGAACTGTTAGAATGAGTGTGCCAACATGGAGGTGTGCACACTGAACGGTTAGAATGAGTGTGACCACATGGAGGTGTGCACACTGAACTGTTAAAATGAGTGGGACCACATGGAGGTGTGAACACTGGAACTGTTTGAATGAGTGTGCCCACATGGAGGTGTGCACACTGAACTGTTAGAATGAGTGTGTGCACATGGAGTTGTGCACACTGAACTGTTAGAATGAGTGTGTCCACATGGAGGTGTGCACACTGAACTGTTAGAATATTTCCACATGGAGGTGTGCACACTGAACTGTTAGAATGAGTGTGTCCACATGGAGGTGTGCACACTGAAATGTTAGAATGAGTGTGTCCACATGGAGGTGTGCACACTGAACTGTTAGAATGAGTGTGTCCACATGGAGGTGTGCACACTGAACTGTTAGAATGAGTGTGTCCCTGTGGAGGTGTGCACACTGAAATGTTAGAATGAGTGTGTCCACATGGAGGTGTGCACACTGAACTGGTAGAATATGTCCACATGGAGGTGTGCACACTGTACTGTTAGAATGAGTGTGCACACATGGAGGTGTGCACACTGAACTGTTAGAATGAGTGTGCCCACATGGAGGTGTGCACACTGAACTGTTGGAATGAGTGTGTCCACATGGAGGTGTGCACACTGAACTGTTAGAATGAGTGTGTCCACATGGAGGTGTGCACACTGAACTGTTAGAATTAGTGTATCCCTGTGGAGATGTGCACACTGAACTGTTAGAATGAGTGTGTCCACATGGAGGTGTGCACACTGAACTGTTAGAATGAGTGTGTCCACATGGAAGTTGTGCACACTGAACTGTTAGAATATGTCCTCATGGAGGTGTGCACACTGTACTGTTAGAATGAGTGTGTCCACATGGAGGTGTGCACACTGAACTGTTAGAATGAGTGTGTCCACATGGAGGTGTGCAGACTGAACTGTTAGAATGAGTGTGCCCACATGGAGGTGTGCAGACTGAACTGTGAGAATGAGTGTGCCCACATGGAGGTGTGCACACTTAACTGTTAGAGTGACTGTGCCCACATGGGGTTAGCACAATGAACTGTTAGAATGAGTGTGTCCCTGTGGAGGTGTGCACACTGAACAGTTAGAATGAGTTTGTCCACATGGAAGTGTGCACACTGAACTGTTAGAATGAGTGTGTCCATATGGAGGTGTGCACACTGAACTGTTAGAATGAGTGTGCCCACATGGAGGTGTGCACACTGAACTGTTAGAATGAGTGTGTCCACATGGAGGTGTGCACACTGAATTCTTAGAATGAGTGTGTCCACATGGAGGTGTGCACACTGAACTGATAGAATGAGTGTGTCCACATGGAGGAGTGCACACTGAACTTTTAGAATGAGTGTGTCCCTGTGGAGGTGTGCACACTGTACTGTTAGAATGAGTGTGTCCACATGGAGGTGTGCACACTTAACTGTTAGAATGAGTGTGTCCACATGGAGGTGTGCACACTGAACTGTTATTTTGACTGTGCCCACATGGAGGTAGCACAATGAACTGTTAGAATGAGTGTGTCCCTGTGGAGGTGTGCACACTGAACAGTTAGAATTAGTGTGTCCACATGGAGGTGTGCACACTGAACTGTTAGAATGAGTGTGCCCACATGGAGGTGTGCACACTGAACTGTTAGAATCAGTGTGCCCACATGGAGGTGTGCAGACTGAACTGTTAGAATGAGTGTGCCCACATGGAGGTGTGCACACTGAACTGTTAGAATGAGTGTGCCCACATGGAGGTGTGCACACTGAACTGTTAGAATGAGTGTGTCCACATGGAGGTATGCACACTGAACTGTTAGAATGAGTGTGCCCACATGGAGGTGTGCACACTGAACTATTAGAATGAGTGTGTCCACATGGACGTGTGCACACTGAACTGTTAGAATGAGTGTGTCCACATGGAAGTGTGCACACTGAACTGTTAGAATGAGTGTGCCCACATGGAGGTGTACACACTGAACTGTTAGAATGAGTGTGCCTACATGGAGTTGTGCACACTGAACTGTTAGAATGAGTGTGCCCACATGGAGGTGTGCACACTGAACTGTTAGAATGAGTGTGCCAACATGGAGGTGTGCACACTGAACGGTTAGAATGAGTGTAACCACATGGAGGTGTGCACACTGAACTGTTAAAATGAGTGGGACCACATGGAGGTGTGAACACTGAACTGTTTGAATGAGTGTGCCCACATGGAGGTGTGCACACTGAACTGTTAGAATGAGTGTGTGCACATGGAGGTGTGCACACTGAACTGTTAGAATGAGTGTGTCCACATGGAGGTGTGCATACTGAACTGTTAGAATATTTCCACATGGAGGTGTGCACACTGAACTGTTAGAATGAGTGTGTCCACATGGAGGTGTGCACACTGAACTGTTAGAATGACTGTGTCCACATGGAAGTGTGCACACTGAACTGTTAGAATGAGTGTGCCCACATGGAGGTGTACACATTGAACTGTTAGAATGAGTGTGCCTACATGGAGTTGTGCACACTGAACTGTTAGAATGAGTGTGCCCACATGGAGGTGTGCACACTGAACTGTTAGAATGAGTGTGCCAACATGGAGGTGTGCACACTGAACGGTTAGAATGAGTGTGACCACATGGAGGTGTGCACACTGAACTGTTAAAATGAGTGGGACCACATGGAGGTGTGAACACTGAACTGTTTGAATGAGTGTGCCCACATGGAGGTGTGCACACTGAACTGTTAGAATGAGTGTGTGCACATGGAGGTGTGCACACTGAACTGTTAGAATGAGTGTGTCCACATGGAGGTGTGCACACTGAACTGTTAGAATATTTCCACATGGAGGTGTGCACACTGAAGTGTTAGAATGAGTGTGTCCACATGGAGGTGTGCACACTGAACTGTTAGAATGAGTGTGTCCACATGGAGGTGTGCACACTGAACTGTTAGAATGAGTGTGTCCACATGGAGGTGTGCACACTGAACTGTTAGAATGAGTGTGTCCCTGTGGAGGTGTGCACACTGAAATGTTAGAATGAGTGTGTCCACATGGAGGTGTGCACACTGAACTGTTAGAATGAGTGTGTCCACATGGAGGTGTGCACACTGAACTGTTAGAATATGTCCACATGGAGGTGTGCACACTGTACTGTTAGAATGAGTGTGCACACATGGAGGTGTGCACACTG